>NC_053112.1:11220069-11420069 GCF_010015445.1 Perca fluviatilis
CACGCTTAGGAAAACAATAAACGGTTGGGTTTAGGAAAGAAACATTGGGGAAGGCTTAATAGAATAGAATAAATCTTTATTGTCCACTGGGGTGGACATTTTTCTTAAAAAGAAATAACCAAATAAAAAAAAAAAATGGCTGAAAATCGCCACACGCGTGTCATCCCGGCTGTCCTGGGTGAAAGTCCATCCGCCCAACCCAACCAACCTCCTTATGCAGACCTACGTCCCTTTATACTACTCGCTACGGCGAAAATTCACTCGTAATGTAGGTCAATGGCGGGCGAACTGTGTTGATAAACACGCTAAAAAGCGATTATGCGTCTTGATAACGCGCCAAAATGGCAAACGAATTGGCGTGTCATACATACGCCACTTCATGAGATCAGTCTGAAATACAAGAGGTAACAAGGAATCAAGAGACAGGTGACACAAGGGCTAGGAACAGGTGAAACACATTAGGGCTGGGCAGACAATCCCAAAGGCGGGACACACAGGGAGAAAACAGAATTCTACAAAATAAAACAGGAAACACTTCACAGACACTCACAAACGTGACAGGTCGAGGGCGAAAGTAGGTATGGGATGCAGCGTGAGAGCTCCAACACTCAAAATTGCTTTTTTTGGGAACAGAAAACAACTCTAGACTCTGATTTCAAGGTTGTGGGAGTGCAACATTTAAAGTGTGTAGACTCTACCTGGCCTGCTTTTTTTCCTGAAGATCAGTAGAGAAGCGGTGGAAAGCCTGTAAAGCTGGCTAGTTCAGACTGCTCTCAGCTCCCCCTTGGTCCCCTGGGTTTGTTTGGTTTGTTTTGTCTTTTCTTTCAGCATCCAACATCTTCATGCACTATTCTCCATGCATCACTGCTTTAACAGATTGTTCACACATCATTGACTTGTTTCTGTAAATAAATTCATTTAATAAATAATTAAATGTTTGACCTTTCATGTGCAGCTCTCCGTCCTTCTTCCTCTTCCGTCTGAGCCAGTTCATGAAAAGGTCTAATTATGAAAGCATGTCCAGGAATACAGTTTGGCTGTTCATGTGCATATTAGCGTTTGTGCTGTCATGCGACTGCCTGTGTGCCTTTGAAGGAATGTAACAGTGAAACCAGATACTCACACATTACTTGGCTCGTGACACGGCGCCATCTGTGCCCATTAGAAGCTGCGACATTCCTCACCGAGGCCTCGCAGGAATAATGGTGGAGGCAAGGGGGTGACCCAGCCAAGTTCTGCCACAGTGTGAAGACTTCCCCTGGGGTTCAGTCTGACAGCCATCCCCCTGTCTGGCTCTTGGTCTCCGAGGCCTCTGAAGGAATGAAAGACAAGGGATTTGGGGGATTGTCAAGTAGTTTAACATTTTATTTTATTTTTGTCGCTGAGTGAAGTAAACAGTGAAGGCCTGTAACTGCTTGCTCATTGTGCACATAATCATTATTTAGGTTTTTATAGAAAGAATGATGTGTTTTTCTCAGGATCGCAAAGCTGTTCATTTAAATCCTAATACATAATATATATCCTTATTTATATCGGTGATGTATTTACAGTAGAATGTCATTGCATAAATTGGCCCCTTTTTGCTCTTGGCTATTTGTTATTGATCGTTTTGATTAAATGAAAGGCAAGGCAAAGCACTTGATGTTACATTGATTGATTGTCATGCCACTTGGGGGCTGAAAAACTAGCTGCAAACTTAACATTAACATATTAACCTATAAGGTTATGATGGCAAATATGTCAGCAAAAGGTTTCTTATGCAGCAAGAAGGAGCAAGATTAGCATTTATTTGTCATCTTGTTTGTGGCCACTTGATGAATGTAGGTCCAATATTCAGCTAATATTATCTCTGTTTTGGTCTCCACTAACTCCTGAGAAAGATATATGGCTCTTTAGCTGCTAAATCTCCACTACTGTGTAGGGCTGCTCGATTATGGAAAGAATCATAATCACGATTATTTTGGTCAATATGGAAATCATGATTATTTAACACGATTACTCATTGACTTTTGGAAAGACGTAAAAAAAACAACAACCAGTGAAACAAATCAACAGTGAAAACACCTTGAACTGTGAAATTTCCCTCTAATACTTTTCCCATTTGAGCTTTTTCTCTCCATTCAGAACACAGGACAAAATACTGTAAGAGTTGACTTGCAAAACTTAATGTGCAAAAAATAAAAGTTTTTCTTCATTACTCTGTTTTTGGGATCGCAGAAATTGCAATCACAATTAAAGTTTGATTAATTGCATAGCCCTACCAGTCGCTTACTTTTACACTATTTGGTGTTGAGCTTGCATTGGGTTCATCAAAAGAGTTGAGAGACTGAGCCCAAACAGTACAGTGGCAAGACAGAAAACTAAAACAATGAGTTAAAATATGTCATAAAAGCTCTGTCGAGCTGAGGGGAACTGCAGATAACTCTTGTAACTACTAATGCCACCTATCATAGTACACTGTCATTTTATCTTCCTTTTTAAATGTAAAACCTTTGATTAAAGCAGCTTTAGATAGATTCCGTTATCAGCTTTTTTAAATAGCAAAATGCACATCTACATTAAATTTGCAGGGTTTTCACATTTTAGACCTATTTTTTGTAAGCAATCTTTTAAATAAAGGTGACTTTCTTCAACTACAGAAATTCACTGCTGGTTATAGTACTATCCCATAAGCAGCATCATACTGTAAGTCCTGGCTAGCAGGAACAAGTAGCACAAAATATGTTTTTGTTGCAGCCCGGAGAGAACAAACCGACAGGTGGTCATAAACAAACCAATAGCACTGCTCACTGTCAGTGGTGTGACTACAGACTTTGCAGTAAATCCAGGTTCCATACACATATATCAGTGGAATTTACTGCTTGGGGTGTAGTTGGTATCCTGTAGATTTTCTGTGGCACTGATGCTTGAGGGTATTTTCTGTCTTGTCTCTGATTTGGTCCAAAGCTTTTTCCAAATTCACAGCTGCATATATATTTTGAATGTGGGTGGCCACAGATGAAAATTGAACTCCTAACCGAGGCAATATCCATTAAGCTACACTGAGAATAAAGCCCCTGATCCCTGCCTTTCAGAATGCCGCCGAGCAGGTCAACAAGTGCATTTGGCGCTGCGTTTTCAGGTGCCCATGTCCTGTGGTTCAGATTAGGTTGCTTACAAGCTGTCGGTGAGGTTCTCTGAGGTAATTATTGAAATATCAGTATGCACATCTGTCTCCGAAGCTCAGGAAGGGGCGGCGTTTTGAAATGGTTGCGACCGTGGAGTTTGGGTGACGGTTGAAAAACAGAAAGTAAATGATGTTGTAGACTGAAACCTGTGTATCAAAAAGGAGATCCACAATACCCCTTCCTGAAGATAAGTTGATTTGTGAAAATGCACAACAGACGCAATTAAAATAAAATCATAAGAACTTGTCTTCGAGAAGAGCCTTCTCCCTAAAAAAACTTTTTAATAGCTTCATTACTTTAGTTGATATTGTGCTTACATGGAGAATATTGCTTTATTAATTTGTGTCTATTGAAATTGCAAATGAACCGACATGAAGCAAACCTACATATCCAGCGTAGGAGTGCTGGTTTGTTGTGGTTCTCTAGGCAAAGTACTATAATGAAACTCTAAAGTGTAGTCTTCTGTGTGCTCTGTACTTGATACTTACAAGCAGCGTTCAAAGCACAAAGAGTTGGAGGAATAATGGGTCAGTAGGGGCCCACAGCTTTTGGCCCAGAGCTTTTAAATCAACTAATTGTTTTAGTAATTTAAGCAAAAATGTCACATTCTTTCAGTTTCTATAATGTGAGGATGTGGTGTGTTTTGTTTTATATCACTGTAAATTGAATATCTTTGGATTTTGCAAATCTCTGTCGGTTCATCAATTGATTGAAGATGTCATCTTACACTCAGTTGAACTTGTGATAGATATTTTTCACAAGCTTCTAAAATGTTATGAGTCAAGATGAATGGATTATGTGAAACATATGAATTAATTAAACATTGATTAATTAACACCCTTAATTTTTGCTTTTAAGGAAAAGGGTGTTTTAGTATACAGCTTTTTATAAAAATCAAATAACTGGGTAGGACAGTATTAATAGCTGTTTTGAGAGCTACAAAGCACTATGAATGATCTGTCATCTGGATGGTTTGACAGGGTAAATTATAGTTTGACAGTGTATTTCTACCCTTTGAAAATATTTGTCTGCAGTTGTATTGCAGCGTTGATGCAGAAAGAGGGGACTGCAATTGCTGCCATACTGTTTCAGTAGAGAGCATAACACTTTAACCTCACATATGAAGGGATAAGGAACTCAAAAAGTATGCATTTCATTTGGATCTGGCACTTGAGCAGCTAGAGATTGACATTTTCATATGTGATCCGTCAGTTCTCTCACACCCTTGAGGCAAATATCTATAATCATTTTGTTTTTCTTCACAGATTTGGCACAATAGCAGCACTTTCATGCTCGTGAACAGTACTTCCTCTGTGCTTACAATCAGCTTTCAATAGTTGGGTTTCGAAACTGTTCCCTCATTCACTCACTCACTATTCCCTATATATCATTTCTAAGGAACGACCAAACGAGATTTTGGACACTCACTGAAAATACCGTTGCGTCTGCAGATGTTATTTGTGTGACGGAGGCG
The DNA here is from genome assembly GCF_010015445.1 of Perca fluviatilis. Lineage (NCBI taxonomy): Eukaryota > Metazoa > Chordata > Actinopteri > Perciformes > Percidae > Perca > Perca fluviatilis. Next base: position 11,224,711 of record NC_053112.1, read on the forward strand.
GGCGCGCCCAGCATCATGTGAACAAACCGAAACAAAAATACTTTTAATACGTCCCCTGAAACAAACGGAGTGCTCTGGAGTTAAACGCTGTATTGATGTTGCATGTCAACATTTCCGCTGTTAGAAACGAAAGCCCGCTCCATTTTTCCTTTTCAGTTTTCAAGGTTTCTTCTGCTTCGTCTTCTCCTCGGGGGAAACACGGCCACATTGTGGTATTCGGGAGTAAAATGTAGTGTACATCGTATGTGCACTCAAATTAGCTGTGTATGGTGGGTATTTTATAGTGGACTATATAGTGAACGAATTTTACCACGGAGAATTCGAACACCACTACAACATTGCTAACGCACTATATAGCACAATATTTGAACACCAATGTGTATACTAGAGTTCCCCTTCTTCGGCCCTCTGTCACATTCGAAGTACTCTCACAACCAAGAAACTGCAATGAACCATGTCTAGTCCAAAGACTGGGTACAATGATTAATACCTATCTCTTTGTATGCCAACTATATAAAAAGCTATGTGTGAATATTCATTAGGGGTGTGAATCTTCACTGGTCTCACGATTCGATTACAATTATCCTGTCAACGATTCAAATCGATTTGATATCCCGATGATTCATGGTGCGTCTCCTCCTCAATAGTATTATATATTATTACACATGGTTTTCATCGACAAATTCAAGCAGTCAGATATGTATGAACTCCCCTTTCTATCGTATCTGCTCTTAAAAGTGACACTTCCCGAACGTAGCGGAGTCTAAACAACGCAGACAATCGACAATAGGCGAAAACGACCAGAAAATCAACAAGTAACATCAGTAGGCAACAATCGATTATGGTCTGTCACTGCATCGATAAAGAATCGTCTAGGTCGGCATCGCGATGCATCGATGCAATGATTCATTTCTAAACTCCTAGTATTCATATTGAATGATTGCATTAATAGAAAGTTCCCTGACATAGTCACAAAAGTACTAAAGTACTGCAGGGCTGCTACATTGAATTGTATTAAATTATGCAGGTGTTCATGACGCTTCCACCCCCTGTGTGGCTGTGTATGTGTGAGTTTGTGTGTATGCATACGCATAGCGGCAGGTGGTGACATTTCAAACAGCAAACAAACACAAGCTGGTTGGTTGGATTCTGTTCTTGACGGCGCTGCAGAGAGAGTACCACTTTGGCATTTTTGTGTTTTCCACCATGGAAACGGGATTCACTGCTGCAAAGGCCCCTTGACACCCACACAGGTGTTTTGAGTTATTATGGACTTAACTTCTTCTCAGTTTAACATTGCTTGTAGCTACGCTGGGGATATGCGGAGGCCATTAAACCCCTTGTAGTAATAACAGTATGAAGGTGTAAGTTGTCTTCACAGCCGTGACAAAATGGACTGGAAGGCCACAGTCACAGAGATGTCAATAAAAAGCTGTCTTTAAAATACATGCCCAGCTGTAAGTTCAAACTTCATGTATGTGTTTACTAAGTGGAGATTCAAGCAGGACACAATGAAAACAGGTTGCACCAGTTCTTACATAGAGATTAGTTCTTACTAAATACCTGAATTTCCTGACAAAACTAACAAAAGCTTGCTAATATCTGACCCATTTAGAGTAAAATGTAAAAGAGGTTGTATGGAATAATGGTTAACACATATGTCTGTTTAGCAAAATGTTGTTTAATTAATGATGGAAACTGGGAAGATTACACAAAATAATATGTTACGCCAGTAATGTGAACAAAATGACCAAATAACATCACTTAGGTTACCATGACTTGATGTTTCTCACTCATTCAAAATGGCATGAATACTCTGAAATGCGCACTTCTTTGTGTGTGCATGAATAAAACAAAGTCATGACTACATTTATAAAGGATTGACAGTAGATTCAATCTGTCGAAATCTTAATAATTTCAGACTACAGTAAAGTACTGGGGCCCATAGCTGCCTTTCTGTAACTTTGGGAGGACATCTTAAAGGCTTTTAGTCAACTTAAGGTAAGTATTCTAGAAGAGTTCAGTGATAAATGCTGGATCTCTGCCATGCGAGTCCTTATAGGTAATTAAAACAGCAATCTTAAAATCAATTCTAATTGGGGCCAGTGTTACAGGGCTAAAACGGGAGACTGGCCACTCTTGTCATGAATCTTACGAGGTAAAGTTCATTTAAAGATGTCCAGGCCAGTATATAATGAGCTGCAGCCATATTAAAGGACGTGAAGAAACCATGAAGCATATTCTCTATACCTGAAATGATCAGATGGACCTTAAATCTTAGTTTTATACTGCTATACTGCACTGGGAAAATGATTTGTTTATTTTCTTTCTGGTTTGAGCATGAGGCCTTTGAGCCTTGAGGCTGATTTTCTTTGCACTTTCTTCCAATGCTGAGCGGACCATGTGTAGAGGATGAGATGGGGAGCGTTTCTACATTTCATTAAAGTGTTTCTCAGTCGCTTTAGTACATTTCTTGGATCATAACTGACACTCTCAAAACTGCTTGTTCAACCTTCATATGATCTAGTCACTTGTGCACAAGATAAAAGCAGTTTACCATTGTTTTGGTCAAATTGCAATTGCTTTTGTACATGCATGCAATGGACCATGTACAATTGTCTGCTGATTCTTACATGATCAATTGCTTATGTCATGTTGATCAAAATATAATATACTGGATGTCTGTTGAATTGTCTTACCCCCTAAAAAATGTCATAATTGGCCAAGCAAGTTTTCCATAGAGTACATTCCAATTGTTCTTACAGATCGTTGTTGTAAATTTGTCCAGAATTGATAAATTGCTCTCAGGTGAATCTTGACTTCCACTAATGCAGGGGATTGTGTGAAACATTAGCCCAACAGACTGGAATGTAAGGATCCCATATCATTGTGATTGTACAGAAAGAAGCCTTTCCTGTGTTAACCTTTTCTATGTTGACACAGTTTTATTTTTCTGTGTTCTATAAATAGGTTTGTCTTTTGCTTTCGCAATGACACTGTAATTTGTTGAAAAACTAAAAATAGGAGCATAAATGTGAATCCTGTCCAATCTCTCGCAAGCCTAATCTCACATAAAGGAATGTGTGACTTTCTTCTGTTGAAATGTATGAGTTCCATACAGAAGAAGTGCAGCCTTGTGCATTTTCAATCTTTGTCATCAAAAATGTAGCCATAGTGTATCAGAAAATTCCTAAAGAGTACAATTTCATATTGACAACACGACTAAGCTTTTTGACAAAACTAAGCATCTAATTTGTGAACAATGACACAAGGACTTAGATAGATAGATAGATAGATAGATAGATAGATAGATAGATAGATAGATAGATACTTTATTTATCCCGAAGGAAATTAAGGTGTCCAATAACTTATACACAACATACATACACATAGGCACACAGACATACTGTATGACATCCACGCACACATACTACAAAAATACAAAGGAAGATATCAATAGTGTGCCCTTACAGTAAAGTTTGGTTGTAGCATGTTTAAAGGAGCGGTGTGGAAAAAAAGTACAACAGGCAATACAATATATCAAAAATAGAATAATCATTACTTAACTATACATAGACACTAGTAAAGACTTGAAGAATAGTTTAAGTTAAAGTTGAAAACTGTCCATACAGACGAAAAGACAGCGTGGTGTACTGATCATACAGGCAAGCTAGCAAAATGGGCAGATGGCTAATATAGCCAGTAAGGGAGTCAAACAGTGGCAATCAGTCCAGTCCAGGGTAGTTTACGTGTATGTATAAAGGCACCCAGATGAAGGCATGTTACAAAGGGCAGTGTGCAGAGCAGACTTAAACACTCCTCCCCTTCTGTGTAGCATTGAAGAGCTTAATGGCCCTAGGGACAAAGGGCCTACGCAGCCTGTCTGTTTTGCAAGACAGAGACAGGAGCCTACTACTGAACATGCTCTCCTACTTCGAGAAAGTGGTGTGCAGGGGGTGTCAGTCATCGTCCATTATAGAGAGCAGTCTGCTCAGGGTCCTCTTATCCGCAACTGATGTAAGTGACTCCAGCTCCATGCCCACCACAGAGCCAGCTTTTCTCACCAGCCTGTCCAGTCGTCCAGCATCCCTCTTCCTAGTGCTGCCTCCCCAACATACCATACTTGACATTTGGATGGCGCTGACATGTTCATTGACATAACGATTTACTTTTGAGGAAAAGATTTTGAGCAAGTTACAGGCTTTTGCAGGTCATCCATTGTGTAGGTGCTGTTTTTAATAAATGTTTTGAAAAATCGACTTACTGATTTGCAAATGTTAAGAATGAATCCAGAAATGTACCAAATCGACTGAGAAAAAACTGTAAGAGGAGTGTTTTCTTTTCCATGACTCCTGCTGAGTCACTGCTATCGATCAAAAACACCATATCGAGGATGCTAGATTATCATTTTGTGCAATGGGCCAGAACATTTCCTACCTACCTTTCCTTGAAATGAAAATAATCTAAATTTCACACACATACATTTAGCTTCAGATACACACACATACAATCTGGCATCATCAGCATGCATGAGGTCGGGTCTTTATAGATCGGTTGATCTGCAAAACCGATGAAAGCACACCTTCAGACGCTACATGACTGCATTTGTAATTTGTTTTCTGCATCTGCAATATGCCACTTCTCTTTTCTTCACTTTCTCTCTCACACACACACACACACACGCACTTGATGTACACACCTGTTTCACCAAGAACATCTGCCGTGTTAAAGTGTTTCCTCTCTTATCCATGGTGCTGATGATAAATGTCTGATTCCATGGTTTGAGTTGCGGCACTGAGCTTTTTTAGAGGAAATTGTGTAATCTAAAAAGCCGCGAGCAATATAACAGGATGCAACACCATAAAATCTCTGGTTCTATTTCAGTTCGGTTCATTTTGACATGGTGTATTGGCTCGAAAGTAAAGAATAATGCTGGCCTGATGTCAAGGTAAAAAATGAAAAGTTGCACACCACGTCCTCATTTCCATTCTTGTTTTTGTGAATTTGTGTGTGTGTGTGTGTGTGTGTGTGTGTTTGTATGTATGGAAGAGAAAAAAAACACTGACTGTCTGTGATTAGCAGCTATCTGAATAAAGACTGAGAGTTCACTGAAGAGAGACATTTGTATATGTGTGAAATTGAGACCATTTTTTTTGTCATTCTGTGTGTGTGCGTATGTGTGTGTGTGTGTGTGTGTTTATGACAGCAGGGGCAGAGAGCAGAAATCCCATTAACAGTATGAGTTTGTGGAGGGAAAATGAAATAGGCCTTGTTATCGAGTCAAGCTGGACAATTACCATCTTCTTCCCAAAATTGCCTCCCCACATTTCTCCCCCCACTGCCTTCTTACCTCTCTCCACCTCCGGCCAACTCCCCCGTTCCTTCCTCCTCTTACTTCTTCATTCTATTCTAATTTAACTATGAGCATGCTCTTCCTCATCTTCTCATAACTCTATCTCTTCCCTGCATCTTTCTGCTCCTCTCCTCTCCTCATATTTACCCATTTTCCTCCCTCCGTTACTCCTGCTCTCCACTTAGACATTTCTCTCTCCCAACGTTGGCCTTAATTTAATTTTCTGCACCATTAATACTAAGCTAAGGCCTTTATCGACCTGATTTGCGGCATACTCTGAGAGAAGAAGGCAGGCCTTATTTTTACAGGACTTTTCCTCAAATCAAAATGGTGGCCCAGTCGGCTGTTGGGAGGAGAAGCTGATGGATGGTGGCAGAGACAGAAAAAATGGGCAAATATAAGCTTGGCCCAAAGGAGAAGACTCACACATTTGCATGCACACCCCCGAATACACACACTGACGCTGCCAAGCAAGGTTCTGGCTGTAGACAGTGCTGGTAATTGACAGTGCAGGGTGCAGCACCCATCCGTCCATGAACTCCCAACTACATTCTCTCTATAACAACCTCTCCCTAAGCGAGAAACTGTCTCACTACTTCTGCTTTAACCAAACTGGGATTATGTGATGGAGAGTTTCACATCAGATATCAGTCAATTCAAATAAATTGGGTTTTTACATGCTTTGGAACAAGAGCGGTCCAAATAAAGTCCAATTTACTGTGAAAGGTTGTGTCTACCTAACTTAGTGTCATATTGTCCAAAATGAGAAGTTTTAGTTTCTACTTTGACTTATGGGTGGATTTGATGTGAATAATTTCACACACTATGTGCAGTAACTGTAATTACTGTATATAGCCACGGCAGCAATGCCATGAAGCTATGACGATGAGCATGTTACACACCAGAAACATAATGGGAGAAAAGAAAGACAGCTTAGCACTTCTGACATTCTTACCCCTAGTGGAAAAGTACCAAGGCCCATACAGTTTATGGAGGAGGTTCATCCTTTGTATGGTGGCCATTTTAGGACATTTTTGATTAAAGCCGCTGCTGATTCAGCGTTCGGTTGAAGTACAAGACACTCAAGGAGTCGGCTTTATAGTTTTCTGGTAAGTAATGTTACATTTAGTTTTAAGCCTGTTTTTCCTTAGAGGGAATTACGATTGTACCTTGCTAACCAAGCTAGCGGACTAACTAAAAACCTTTGCTATACAAACATAGACTAAAACTAGATTATTAAAATGTATTAAGTGTTTTAAGCTGTTTTCACCTGCTAATGTGGTGGTGTTGGGTTATCAATGCTAATGTAGTGGTACCTTTAGCTGCAGCTCAAAGCTTCTTATATAACGTAAGTGCAAATTAACCAACGGAAAGCTAACAACGTTTGTTAAGCGTTTCATTTTGGTGTTTGTGACGCTGTTTTTAATATACATTTATTTAATAAAATTGTCAATGACATGCTGTAGTTCAGGTTACCATATTGTAACGTTACTGTTTGTTGTGGCAGGTCTTCATCCTGCCAGTGACTTCAGATAAAACTATTTACACAATGGACCAAGGCTGAAAACTAAAAAAAAAAAAACTAAGCAGCTCTCATCAGATATGAATCAAGATTATGTCACTGTATTGGCTTTTTATTGGCTAAAATATATTATATCATATATTATATAATATATATATATATATATATATATATATATATATATTAATATATATAACATATTTTAGCTTACCTTTTAACTCTAATACAAGATAATTTGTTACCAAGCAGTGTTAAGGAGCTGGGGCCAGAAGGTGATTAACCTAGCTTAGACTGGAGACAGAGGGAAACAGCCGCCTGACTATAGAGACAGCATTTCACCAGGGCAAGGGCTGATGATAACGCTGCGCTTCTTGGCGACAGGTGAGATACAGCAGATACTGAAAAAAAATCAGTGAGGAAGATCTTTTTAATCCGTACACAAACAGTATTGCAAAAACTAAAAATGTTGGTTTAAGAGACATTGCCATCGGCAGCCAATAGTATAGGCTACACATCAAACAGCCCTCTTGTTTTGTTACTGTAAGCCTCTTCCTATTTACATAGACAGCAGCATTACGGATGACAGTATTCAACCCAGTAAGTTTGCTCTGATTGAGTCTAACGCAGTGTGATTGACCAGGGTGGGATCTCTGGGTCGAGCTGTGTGCGTGTTGGCTAGTGCTCCGCTGCTCTTTGATGCTGAATTGCCGATGTTGTGTTGTGAGTGTCGCAGCGGCATCGGCCCACAGCAGCAGCCTTTATCTCTGTAACATTGTGCGTTTTGCCTCGGAGGCATTAGAGGTTATGACAGAGAGGCTGGAATTGAGTTTACACTTGCATATCTTCAGCAATAAAAGGATGAGTAGAACACTAAGACACAATTATAAGGGTGAATAATGAATGAACTCTTGGAATTGAATGTAACATGCTTAGGGTTTTTCAAACAGCATTGTGGTCCAATCCCACTGGGATCCTTTCTTCTTTGAAAGACGGTTTACAACACAGGGCTTAGGAGAAGACGCCAGAGAAAAGGTAGTGCAGGGACTTGATCTCAGGCCAGCAGGCTACATGTGGCTTCAGAGATAGCGGTCTAAACCTCCTGTTGTCTAATTCCAGTACTGAATAATTTCTCACTCACCGGCTTCCACAATGCAAGTTACTGAATAGGCTGAAAAATGAATATTATTTCTCAGCTGTGTAATTGGACAGACTGCAAACCTGCCGGCATATTCTTGATGCGATGTTTAGAGCGAGTTGTAATTTCTACTGTTTGATTTCCCTCGTGTTCGTTACGGCTCCCTTCCTGGAATCCATTAGGGCCTCTGCAATCACCAATGGCGTAGACACACACACACACACACACACACACACACACACATACTCTGACATTCACACCCACTGTTTCCTCTACAGATTGCTCCTCTCGTGCTTCATCCCCCCCCCTCCCTTCCATCTCTTCCAGTGCCCAGAAATAATTGACATGCTCCAACCGATCTCTTTATTAAATAAAACAACACATCTTTCAAAAAGGGGCCACTCGCGCCGGGTTTGGACACGTATTCTGACACCTTTCAATGTCCTATTAATCAGTCAGATGCAATTTGTTTGAATGGTCTAAGTGGATGGTTTGTGAGCGCGAGCGACGCAATGTGCTGCTCCTGGTTAACAACCTTCATTCATATGTTTACTGAGGTTTATTTACACAAGCAGCTAAGTTGCGTGATCTTCGTCCTCGCATTGTTTCATGGATGGAATTGTTTTGAAGGATTTGGGCAGAATTTAACACGCCATCTGTGATGGGCGTTGTCCACCTGATAACTCAGAAGACATGCAGTCCTTTCGGCCTGTCTCTCTTCCAGTATTCAGTCTAGTCTAGCCTAGACAACAATAAGGTGCTCAGTTGAGTGTGACAGCACAACAGAGAGCCAGGTGTTGTTTTTTACCCTGCTCTTTTGGAGTGGTTGCTGAGTATGTAAGCTTTCTCAGTACTATGGTGCTTCATCCGGGTGCACACCTGGGACTTGCTCACTTCACCTGCAATCCTACACCTTTGGCTACTGAGCACTGCCATACATACATACATACACACATACAAGAATGGGAAACATGCCTTCTGTAAAGGCCCGGAAACCCTATTGACCCAATCAGGATCGTAATATGAGTGATTGGCGTCCTGCATGGTTATTTTAATTGAGAGGTTTGTCTGTGTTGTTTTCTCTGTGCTCTTCTCACTGGTTTGTGGGGGTGGGGGGGGACGAGCTTAGTCGGACCAAGATAACATCACATTCTTCTGTCAGCCAATCAGTATGTAAAAACATTTTAATCCAATTCTGTAGCCACTTGTGGGGCTGTTGCCTTAAATTCTCAACCAAACGTGATCAAACTTCAAAAACTTCAAAAACAACAACACAAACCTGATAAAGAAGATGAGGTTGTGCGGGTGTAAATCTTAACAAATAAGACTATAGGTTTACCAAACTTGATAGTGTTCCAGTTCAAAAATGGCTTCGGTTTAATTCCACGTACACAGGCTTAATCTGACTAAAAAGGTGTGAATATGAATCATTCGTACATAAAGCACGAAAAGTAATGCACTGCAGTTCGTATGTATAAGAATTTTTGCTGCCACATTCAGATTCAGGAAATGAAAGCCATTAAACGATACCTGAGAGGAAACTTGACAGTAGTAAGTGTAAAATCCTGTAATATACGCAGTGTTTGGAATAACGCCGTTTAAAAGAACGGCGTTAGGTAACAACGTTATTTTTTCAGTAACGGGGTAATCTAACTAGGGTTGGGTACCGAAACTCGGTGCCAATAGGGAACCGGTGCCGACGTAAACGGTAGTAACGAGACCGAATAAGAACGAAAGTTTCGGTGCCTCATTTCGGTGCTTGACTTTACACTACACCTGACAGCATGTAACGTTAGCCTACCTTTAGCTAGCAGCTGGATTAAACATCGGTAAAATGCTGACAGCTAACGTTAAACAGTGTAAAGTGTGACTGTATTTCACTGTGGAGGACTTCAACAGCGGGATGTAACAGTCTGCTCTGCAGCGCAGCAGCAGCCGTTGTCGGAATTCATAGATATACAGTATGTTTATATGGTCGGAATTAAACAACACAGATGGTGCTTTCACTCGCAGCTGCCATTGTCGGAATTAAACAACACAGACGGTGCGTTCACTTGCAGCTGCCATTGTCGGAATTAAACAACACAGACGGTGCATTCACTTAAAACAGGTAGCCTCGTGGTGCATTCACAGTAATTGTAAAATACCCTTTTCCCATCTGGGGTTCAACAGCAATATACTGGTGAAATAAGTTATTGTTATTGTTATAGTTATTACATTATTATGAAATCTTTAATTTTGACCATGGCCTTAGCAATAAACAAGTCACTGACTGTTGTTTACTACCCTTATTTTTTTTCTTCTTCTTTTTTTTTTACTTTATTTAAAAGTACCGGTTCAGGCACCGTTTAGGCACCGGCACCGTTTTAAAAGTATCGATTTAGCACCGGAATCGAAAAATAACCAAACGATACCCAACCCTAAATCTAACTAATTACTTTTCCCGTCGTTACAACGCCGTTAACGTTACTGGACGTTAAATGCGGTGCGTTACTATGCATTGATTGAATAAACTGTGTAATCCGAACGCACCCCTGGCTCGCAGCTAGTGAGGATGTGGGTTAAAACGAGGTAAGCGATTATGATTGGCTAAGGCAGAGTCATGTTTCATGGTAGCCAATCAGAGCCAGTGTTTTTACACACATGCCAGCACACACGCCACACGCACACACACACAGCAGCTAAACAGAGATTCGATGAAGCAGCAGAGATGGCGAGTCAGGAGCAATCCGATGAAAAGTTGGCATTTTCAAGGTGGAGATATAAGCACTACTTCAAATTCATTGTGGTCAAAGGCAAGAACGTGCATGTAATGTGTACATTATGTCCAGGAGCGAAGACTTTGTCGACATCCGTTGTAAGCAACTCTAATTTAATGAAGCATCTCACAACGACACACGCATCTACAAAGCTAGCTAGTGGCCAAAAACACCGATACCTCCACCACAGATGATAGCTCGCCATCCACTAGCAAAGAAGGACTCGGAGCAAAGTCCTCCAAGCAGCAAAAGCTAGATCTGCCTCACAACAAAAACCTATGACACAGGCTGAAGTCAACCGTATGATAGGCAGGTATGTTGTTAAAAGTATGTGTCATATAAGTTTATATGGTGTAACTGTTTACTTTTCTTACAAAGATAATACTTGAAGTGCAGGATAAACCTCTTGCTGTCTGTCGACGTGCAATAAATATTGAAAGTTATATACGTTAAACACCTGTCTGTTCTACTCATTTAAACTGACTTGTGAAAACTGCTCAAAACAATCCAAATTCTTTGACATATAGCAACTTTTTTTTTTAACAGTAATGCAAATAGTTACTTTCCCTGGTAACGATTTACTTTTATTATAGAGTAATTCAGTTACTAACTCTTTACTTTTTGGAACAAGTAGTGAGTAACTAATTACTTTTTTAGAGTAACGTTCCCAACACTGAATATACGTAGGCCACACAGCTGTGCTCTTTAGTTGAAAGAGTTCCTTCAGCTTGCACCAATTGTTTAAATCAATAGTTCTGAAAACATAGGGGGATATCACCAATGGGATAGATGGGTATAAGCTGCAGTTATCAAGGTGGAGCAGCTTTAAAAACAAAGAAAGGTTAAACTTACTGTATTCAGCTGCAAACATGACTCAAAGTAAACATTTCATTTGATATTTTTACTGAGAAGAATGATTTATTTTAATTGGGGTTCAAATGTCAGAAGGCAAGTTTACATCCCATGCTTTTCAGAAAAATTGAAGAAAGCATAAAAGAATACTTTAAACCATCTGTATTTAAATATTTCTTTTCAAGCAGCCGTATTGGATTCCCCATTCAGATTTTTAAACAAACCCAAGTTTCATAGACTCTGGTAGTCTGTTATCAAAGGTCATAAAGTGCCAGTGCTGTGGCGCCTTGCTGCCATTTCAGCTAATTAGCGGAACATTATTGTACTCGGCGAGTGTGTAAAATTCATATAGCTGTCAGATGAGCGTCGGCACGCCTGGTGCTAGGGAGCGATCGAGCAGATGGAACCACAGACAGAATGATGGAGAGGGGGAACGAGGTCGATGACAAAGGGGAGACGAGATGGACAAGGTGAAGGGGAGACGTTGGGGAGGAGGGGGGGAGGGGGGGGGGTGATGACAGAGACTGATTAGAGGACAGAGGAAGACGAATAGAGATGGAGAGAGTAAACAGCAAACCTGCACAGTGTCTGCAGACGAGGGGACAGCACTCCGAGGACGATAGAGAACGTGGAAGAGTGGAGAGGGAGAGGGAGTAAGAGAAAGAGCGAGGCTGACCCTCACATGACACAACACACACACAGAAGACATTACTGTCCACCAAACACCACTTAAACATTCATATTGTTTATATAGACTGCATGTTTCAATGTATGAACTCTTACACACACACACACACAAACTCATGATTACGATATTATCTCATATGCCCCTACTGCTGTATTAAAAATGATTCCGAACTAAATTATTTAGAAACACCATCTGGTTTGAATGTGTTTGTTGGTGTGTAAAAATCAATTTTCGATACAGAGTATGTATTTTGTGTTGTGCCGGTGAAACCTAGCTTGGGCTACCTTATTAAATTATTGAAGGACTAAATGCGTCAAAAGTCCAATTGGGCTATCTAAATTTGGACAATGCTTTTTCGATAGCTACTCTAATTAGCATATCTCTCAAGTTAAGTAGCGCTCTTTATAAGATCATCTGATTTGTAAATAAGCTCACATATCTAGTAGAAGCTAATTGTACATTAACATAAGCTGATTTACTGAAATCTAAACTAGAGTGGTAGTTGAGAAACTTCAGCGGACTCTTTTTATGGCATTGCCTATATTTTAAATAGGCCTAAAACATGAATATATGATTATTGTGACAGAGACTGGGACTCCAGGTTAATAAGATTCTGACTGAGTAGTAAGATAGAATTCACAAATCCAGTTTCTCTTTTTTAATCTTCCCCTCAACATTTAAAGGAAATCTACATGTATGTGTGTGTGTGCTCAAATATGGCTTCTGGAATGAAAATAAAGGATTCAATATGAATTACTAAACAGACAACAAACAAACATCCATACTACTAGTGCTAACGTTACCACCATCAAGCCACAATGATTTGCCGCAAATTAATGCCGCCGAATCTGTCGAGTCGTTGCATCAAGTGCAACGTACAGTATATTCCCATCCAATTAGATCCAATTAGATTGAATTTGGTATTGATGACGCGAAAAATAATAACGGTAATTCCGGTGAAATTATTTGAAACTTGTTAGTTAGGACTAGACTAGGACTGTATTTAAAGCTGATTCTGGTTTCCAACTTCGCCCCAGGTGTGTCTGTTAAAACATGGACGGAGACAACTTCTCTCTTTTGATGCTTTAATAAGATCAAACAATATGCAACCTAGCTAACAGGTGAAGAACGCAAACAACAATATCACTAGCTAACTTACTTTAAGTTTGCAAGAAATATACAACAGGCTTAAATTAACTGACAACATAAGTTATACGACTTACAGTTCTCAAGGACGCACACACACGATCTCAACTGATTTATCCTCTTTTCTCTCACTTTTTTCTCTGTGTGGCACACGCTATTTTCCGACATGCACTCACAATCTCTCCCAATAGACGTAACGAGCCAATTTTCTAAAATGTAAGGAGTAGAAAGTACCGATATTCTTGTTAAAATGTAAGGAGTAAAAGTAAAAAGTCGCCACAATAAAAATTGTAAAGTAAAAATATCTGAAAAATCTACTTGAGTACAGTAACAAAGTATTTGTACTTCGTTACTTCCCATCTCTGCCATAGAAGCACGACTCTCAGGTAATTCAATCCAAAGTTTATTTGGAACAAGAACAACTCACAGGCGACAGTATCCAGAACAATAGGCGAAAGGGAAATCCCAAAACAGGCTGATGTCAAAACAAGGGAATTCAGGAATACAGGGGAAAATGCTGCACAAAGGAACAGGACGATCTGGCACAGAGGTAAGTAACAGTTGGGGTTATATACACAAGGATGGGGGAGGTAACCAGACACAGGTGAAAGATATTGGGGTGGGGGAACGTAATCACACATGGCAGGAAGACAGACAAAGACCAGGAAGTAAACAGACCTGAAACCAGACGAGACGGTGAGCAACAAAATAAAAAAGGAAGGGACAAAACAAACAGAACTAATAAAATAAATAGAAAACATTACCTTGACTACAGGAGCTAGACATGACAGAAAGGAGGGACTAAAAGTCAAATATCTGTAGGGTACAGATTTGATCATTGGCAAATTATCAAAGATGTTTTATCAATATTAGTAAAGTTATGAATATGGTTATTAATAACTTTATCAAATCGACAAACAATCAAAACGGGGCACCACCCTGCTAGTCAGGGACCAATAATCAACCTGTGGAACAGTCTCATTTCTGTGGTAATCCTTTAAAAAAGAAATAAAGGAAGGGGTGAATCCAAGCACGGACCTGATTGACCAGCAATTATTACAACAAGTACACAAATAATCACAAGCAACTGCTAATTAAGTATAGTAAGGTTTATTAACTTCACAATTATCAGTAGCTAAACAATAATCCTTCAATAATAAACTCACATATCTTTTACCATATCACAACCAAAACAAAGCAAAAACAATGCAGCATGTGTCATGGACACGTCTGTGTGTGTGTGTGTGTGTGTGTGTGTGTGTGTGTGGCGTGTGGGCGGAGGGCGGTGTCAAATTGTATTCCTACACAAAAGCCAAACTGGCTACTCCTGTGAGCTGCACAAAACTATTTAGCCTCAAGAGGTGCGAGTGGTGCTGCATGCCGAAAAGGCCGGGAAGAAGCCGAGGGGGTTGCTAGGCAACGCGAATGCTTAGCCTAGTATGCTAGGTCATGTGTTAGATCTGTTCAAGGTGATGCCGACTCCACGTGTGAAGCTAGCCTACCGCGTTAGCTCGGGAGATACGCGGCTAGCCTGTGTCGTGTGTGTGTGTGTGTGTGTATGTTAGTAAGAGGAGAAAGAGAAGAAGTGAAGAAAAGACACACTCTGATCTCAGTTATCGATAATGACCCAGTTCCCCTCAGCTACTCACTTCTGGGCTAACGTGTAGTTAGGACAGCTTGAGACTTCTGGTTTTGCTGAGGAAAACGTCACTCCAGTAGCTAGCAGCTGATTTTCGCGATTCTATCGCAGACAATAATTAAAACTCCTGAAAGGAGTGAGTAGCAGATAGCAATTACGGTTTTAACCCAAACCAAAACGCACTAGTTCTAATATCTGCCCAGAACTGTGTAAGCCTCTTACTGTACATGCGTTGTTTGTCAGTTAAGTCTCTCGCCAGAGCTTAACGATCCGTTTCGTCCGAAGCAGAGGGGATGAACGGAATCCAGGTCGACTAAACAAGAACCAGAACGTAGTCCTTGTCTTGAATCCAGGCTGATTAAGCCCGCTGCAGATGAAGGAATACTTCGGCCAGTATTCCCTCGGATCCCTTTTGTATATCAGGCCGATATAAACTTTGTACCAGCTCGAAACTCGACCAGCGAGGGTGATGCTGGTTAGCTAGCTAGTCCGGACTAGTGCCTCCTTTCAGCAACCGGGGTTACCGTGGAAAAGCGAAGAAAAGCACAAATGCCGAAAGCTTTTATCGTTCCCCCGCCTCCTAGTGGCGGGGTGGTGCATTCAAAGACCCGACGGCCAATGGGAAAACTGCAACCTGGTCACAGGTGTGAAGCAGTTCTTTGTCTCACCACCAGTCTGCCTTATCCCACACGTGTTGAATGCACTTTCTCCATCTTGCGAAGTGGCGGCTTTTTAGGAGTTTCGTGAAACTGGCTTTGGAATTCACATGTAGGCCAAGATCCTTTGTCCTGCCTCCTCTGTGTCTCTGCAGTCAACTCAATCTGAGCCAAATCACTGTTTAACCAGCTTCTTGGTCCCCAACATATCCAACTTTTCCCCTTGTGCCACCATTAAGTTTTTTGTGGAATATTCTGACCACTAATGTGTGAATTCCCATGGAATTTCCTGCATATATTGTTATTGTTCTCTATTATTCTCTATAAACCTCTATATTATTATTCTATTTTTCTTATTCTATACTTTAGTTTATGAACAAATGCCTGCAAGAAACGATATTCCCATCAGCCTCAGCTGTACTTTGTGAATTTCTAATTAGCATCTTGGTGAACAACTTGTCAATTTGAGCATGTTAGCATGCTGACATTAGCATTTAGCTTAAAGCACCACTGTGCGTTAGTAGAGCGTATCAATGTTCCCTGGGCCCTATGTTCCCCAGCTCAATATCATCTTAATATGACTCACTAAGGACACCTTTCAAATGGTTTTATATTCACAGTAATGCTTTTTTCTGAGGTCAAATGTTCAATATATGTTTCCCTGGGTCAATATGTTTAAAATAACCCACCTACAACTTATAGCCTATGTTATTGTTTCTGAAATTTGTGGCAAGACAGTTTTCAGACATCATTTAGACATTGATATCTCCACAGTGGCTGAATTGTTTTTTACTATTCAAACTGCTTTTTAAACGTCCATATGCCTTCGTTCTTTTGCATTTTGAACTACAGTACATACTGTATATACATGTTTTTTTACAATTACTTAGCCAAGTCTCCAGTGGACATCCACTATGGCGCCAGCTGTGCTTACTAATAGGAGATTTGTCACAAGAGTTTGCCTCTAAACCACTTAGCAAATGTTATTTCTGGTAAAGACTCTATACCAATTATGTCATTAAAATGAGATATTAGTGTGATTAAATAAGGGATGAGGAGAGCGGTGATTGGCTGAGGGGAGCGAAGAGACAGATCAGACCAAAGGAGGAGGGGATGTAGAGGAACCAAGAGGAGAGATAAATCCTGTTAAGGTGGTATTAATGTTCTTAAGCATACTGATAGCTCATGTGCGTGTGTGTGTGTGTGTGTGTGTATATGTGTGTGTGTGTGTGTGGTTGTGCGAGAGAGAGAGAGAGACAGTGCAGCAGCGCTATAGGCTCATTAAGCCACAGGGGAGAATAGCTAAAAGGATTAGACCGACATGGATTATTCACGCATTAAATACTGGAACCAAAGAGGTAGAGAGAGAGAGAGAAAGATAAATGGAAACAGGCTGAATATGTAAGAGAGGTTGAGAATATAAATATGTATGTCTAGGAATATAGGTGGCGAACAGATGAAAAGAGGAAATGGCAGAGACACGAGAGATGAGGAAGAGTGCTGGGGAAGCGGAAAAGGAGAAAGACAGACAGAGAAGATGAGGTCTGAGATTTAAGATGGAGCTCGAGATTGAGAAATCTGCCGAGTGTAACGGAATGAGGAAGTAGAGAGGGAGAGAGATAGAAAGGGAGAGGAGAGGATGACAGATTGGGATATAAACTCCAGAGAGAGCAACTTGAGGTGGGAGATAAAAGCAGAGCAGCATGGTTAAAAAAAAAAAAAAACAGAAGTGAGAGAGAAGACAACAGGAGCTTAGAAAAGTGAAGAGGAAAGAATTGAAGCAATGGAAGGTGGGAAAGAGGTCCGTGTACTTTTTTGTTCATTCGATTTTCATTTCATAAACAGGTATTAAAAAACAAAAAACGAATGGTTATTTGATTTTCGTTTTAAAACATGACATTTGAAATTGAAATACAATGCGTTTTTTCTTTTTCATTGTCGAAATGGGATGGGAGAAATTTAAAATATGCTGTGATTTTCATTTTCTATTTTATATAACAAAAATAAAATCACTCAAAAACAGAAACGAAAAAAGGCTTTTTTTTTATATTCAGAGACCGGATGTTGTCATTTCCAAGGCAACAGCGCCAGCCTAGCCTACCAGTGTTCAGCCCAGGCCAAAATTACTTTGGTAACCTAGCTAGCTATACTCTTGATAATCCTTGGGGGGAATTTTATTTCATAATGTCACATGTATTTATTACCCTCTCTCCCTGCCTCCCTGTCTCTACCCACCGCAGACAACTTCGCCCGAAGAGAGTCGAACCAGCGGAGCAAATAGACTTTCGGTTCACGGCTGTAACGTTACCGTTACGCCACCGTTAACAATCCCAGCAAACGTTCTGTTGCTGCCGTTAAGCTTGCTGATCTGGCAGAGAGTCACCGGGGGTTCGGGATCAGATCATAAGGATCAGACCTCCAGTGCTGGGTCTAATATGCTAATATTAGCTGCTGCTGCAGCTAGCTAGCAGCTAGCCACCAGCCCTGTGACCTTGGTCCTTGCGGTTCGCTCCCCGGGACTGACTCTGCAGAGCTGGCGTTAACCGCTCTATGATCAATGAGCAATGATCAAGGATTACCAAATTTCTCTCTCATATTGCTCCTCATAACCACTGAAAAACTAAAAAATCTAACCCAAAGTACAATTATTATGGACGTTAGCTGACATTAAGGGTTTCTGCTTCATTAAGGAAATATGTAAGGAAAAAGCTTAACGTGGTTAACCATTAAGCTTTTTCGCGTTAAGCGATTTTTTGATCACTGTTTATAAACAGTGATCAAAAAATCTAACACAAAGTCGTTATGGACGTTATCTGACTACTGACTGATATTTGATTGATCATTGTTTAGGTACATTAAAGTTAAGCTTTTTCACGTTAAGCGTTTTAGAATGTCCCTGCTGCTGCTGAGGGAATCTGTAGCCTATAACTTCCGTTTTTTGCCCCCCTTTACATAAATATACATATGGCTATGAAATAGATCATGAAATACAGGCTTTAGTCATAATACTTCAATAGCCTAAATACATGTATGTTTTACTATGTATTTCGAGGGACTTTTATTTATTCCATCTATTTATATGCACGTTATATTTAAGGGAAGTTTGGTTATCTCACAGACTCAGACTAAAAGCAGCAGCAAGCCTGCCTGACATCAGTGCATCATAGCATATCACTATCTGCAAATAAAATAAAATATGAATAAATCACGAGCGCGGCAGATTCCCAGCTCAGCTAGAGCGGGTAACGCCAGCTCTGCAGACGAACCAGATCGAGTCAGTCGTCCCGGGAAGCAAACCGCGGGGACCGAGGTTACAGGGCTGGTGGCTATCTGCTAGCTAGCTGCAACAGCAGCTAATATTAGAATAGACCCAGCACCGGAGGTCAGATCCCCATGATCTGATCCCGAACCGCCGGTGACTCTCTGCCAGATCAGCAACAGAAAGTTTGCTGGGATTGTTAACGGTGGCGTAACGGTAACGTTACAGCCGTGAACCGAAAGTCTGTTTCCTCAGCTGGTTCGACTCTCTTGGGGCGAAGTTGTCTGCGGCGGGTAGAGACAGAGAGTCAGAGGGAGGCAGGGAGAGAGGGGAATAAATACATGTGACATTATGAAATAAAATTCCCCCCCAAGCATTATCAAGAGCACAGGTTTCCAAAGTAATTTTAGCCTGGGCTGAAAGCAACACTGGTAGACTATGCTGGCGCTGTTGCCTTGGAAATGACAACATCCGGTCTCTGAATATGAAAAAAAAAAACTTTTTTCATTTCTATTTCCGAGTGATTTTATTTTTGTTATATGAAATAGAAAATGAAAATCACAGCATATTTGTAATTTCTCCCATCCCCTTTTGACCATGAAAAGGAAAAAAATGCCTTGTATTTCAATTTCAATTGTTGTATTTTAAAACGAAAATCAAATAACCATTCGTTTTTTGTTTTTTAAGTCTGTTTATGAAATGAAAATCGAATGAACGAAAAAGTACACGGACCGAAAGATAAAGGGATGGAGAAGAAAAATAATAGAATTGCAGATTAAATATGAAACCCTTTTGCCTTTAGATGTGGTCTACTGAGGCCTTTTAAAAACTAGTTTGTTTCAAGCTAACCCCAGCCTTAAAATGTATTTTCAACTGCTATTCAACAATTATTTAATCAGATAAGTTGAAGGAGATTCTTTATTGAAATGGATGGCTAAAGAAGCATTATATTTATCGCCCTGTACAACTGTTATCCATTTAGTAGTCCACTGCCAAAAATACTGAGCAAATTGTCCTTGTATTACTGTGAAAATGTTTGTAGTTACAATTCTAAAAAAAAATCAAATCAAACCTTCATAACCATGCAGATACAGACTAGAAGGCAAATATGTTGCCACAAGAACAGGTTGCAACACATTCTCACTCCCATCTCGTAAAATACGGACGCTTGGTCAGGTGCCTTTGTCGTTGTTATTGACGCTAAAAGTCTCCTTTAGCATCATGTAAAGCGCTTTAACTAAACGCGCTTGGTCGGGACTATTGGCGTCCCTTTTGACGCAGTTATGTTAAGGAAAAGGACCGTGACACACAGGAATGGGACGGTTTAGTTTAGGAAAAGGTTGTGGGTGGGCTTACGTTTCTGTGACACGCGGGAATAATGGGACGGTTAAAGAAGAACGCGACTTTAGGAAACACGCGGGACATGAACCTCTGTCTCCTGAGTGAAAGTCCTGTGTTTGATGATATGAAGAATTCACAAAGCCATTCTTACAATTAATATCCTACACAAACACCTGTTTGATCGATCTGCGGTGAAAAGCGTAAATCGTAAATTCAAATGAAGATATATTTGCGGAAAAAAAAGAACAAATGTTCTGTAATTATATTGGCATGTTATGGAATTTATTCTCATGGGTATAAAAAGGCTTGCCATGCGTAATGACGCACAATGGCTATGTGGCAAATGAAGACCGACAGCAAGAAGACAGTCAGTGACATGAGATGAAGCCGCCAAAGCTGCGCCACATTTAGAGTCGATTGTGATTTATAAGGGGAATCCGGCATAGGACGTGCATGCCCACAGCGTCTGTACGCCACTTCTGACGCAAATTTGCCACACAGTTTTAGAAATGAAGCCCCAGTTCAACCACAACTTCCTGTAGACCTAAAATATGTGTACTCATCCAGAAATGTCATATGCATGTCCATCATGCAGTATCCCACTCCCTCAGGATTGTTACCTTGAGACACTTTTTATGAAATTTAAATTATATAAAAACAAAAAAGCAAGCCACACTTCACTTTGCTATCCATCATAGTCCCAGTACTGACTGTGGCAGAATTAGCAGTTTTTAAATATTTAAAGTTTACTTTATTATGCATACATGAGATATTGGCATTTACTCAGTGGCCAGAGGCCAAAACTACACAATTGTATCATAATAACTCCCGGCTTGAAACATCACCACACTGAGTTAAAGCAGATTTTTAATGCTGATAGTTGATAGAATGATGTTCAGGTGCAGATTAGCATCAGTATTTTGGAGCTGGAGGACACTGATATCAAGCATCAGCTGGTTGCAGTAAATCAAGAGCACACTGATTGGCTCCTGGGGGGCTAAGAGACAATGATTGGTAACACTTTACTTGAAGGTATCAACATTATCGTGACATGACACTGTCATAACTATGACATGACACTGTCATGAACGTGTCATGAACGTGTCATGAACGTGTCATGAACGTAATAAACAAATAAATAAATAAAGTGCTTAAACAGAGACTGTATAGGGCTGGGCTTTGTGAACAAACTGTCGGCTGGTTTGTTAATTACCTTACAGACAGTACTTAGTGTGTGCAGGGGGAGGGCAGCACTTCTCGCTATCTCAAAATAACAAAAGGCGTGCCGCAGGGGTCAGTTTTGGGGCTACTGCTATTCATCCTCTATATCAATAACATTGATCATAATGTGTCTAATGCAAAATTTCATTTTTATGCTGATGACACTGTACTGTATTGCTCTGCACCCACCGCAGACCAGGCCCTCTCCAAGTTCTAACTTGCTTTTAACAAGCTTAAACAGAATCTTTGTGATTTAAAACTTGTTTTAAATGCAGAAAAAGATAAAGTCATGCTTTTTTCAAATTCGAAATCTAAATCAACTCTGCCTTCAATCCTCACTTCCCAAGGTACGGAAATTGAATGTGTTTCTAAGTACAGATATCTTGCTATTTTAATTGATGAATCTCTTTCTTTTACCTATCATATTCAGCAGCTAGCAAAAAGAACTTAAACTAGGGTTTTATTTCAGAATCAAATCCTGCCTTTCGTTCGAATCTAGAAAGAGGCTGGTCGCTGCCACTTTTATGTCTGTACTTGACTATGGTGATGTTTTATACATGCATGCTTCATCTCAAAGTTTACATGCACTGGACACTGTATACCACGGATCTCTGAGGTTCATCACTGGTATGAAAGCCCTCACTCACCATTGTGAACTGTATGAACGTGTTGGAGGGCCTTCTCTATCAACACAGAGACTTCAACACTGGAATATCTTTATATACAAGGCTATTTTAGGTCTCCTTCCATCCTACCTTCTGACCTATATCAGTGTAAATTGTACCGGGACTTACAATCTTCGTTCCCAGGATCTTTTCTTTCTGTCTGTTCCAAAGGTTAGAACTGAGCTGGGGAAAAAGGCCTTTAAGTTTGCTGCTCCCTCTACATGGAACAAGTTACAGAAATCCATGAAACTTACTGAGCTGGTCTCATTGGTCACTTTTAAGAGGATGTTGATTGACTTGGAGGCAGCCACATCTGGCTGTAGATGTTTTGCCTGATGTGTTTAGGATTGTGGTTGACTTTGAAGGACTTGCTGTTTCAGTTGTTTTATATTTCTATTGTTTTTGTGTATTTTGTGTTTGTATATACTGTATGTGTGGTTGTACTGCTGCCTATCTTGGCCAGGACACTCTTGAAAAAGAGATTTTTTATCTCAATGACTCTCTTCTTGGTTAAATAAAGGTAAAATAAAATAAAAAATAAAAATAAAATAAACGTTTATGACTTCATTAAGTGTCATTCGGTTTTTGTCATGACAAGTTGACATTGTTTGGGTTGTCTTTATTATGACAACTTGACATTAATCAAAGTGACATTACCAGAAGTTGTCTTGGTCATGACAAGTTGACATTAAATTTGTTTGGGATGTCTTTTTAATGACAACTTGACATTAACCAGGATGGCATTACTAGAAGATGTATTTGTCATGACAACTTGACATTAAATTTCTTTGGAGTGTCCTTACTAAGACAACTTGACAGTAAACAGGATGACATTATGTCAAGTTGTCATGACAAAGACATCCTCTTGTAATGTCATCCTGGTTAATGTCAAGTTGTCATTACAAAGACATCCCAAACTAATTTTATGTCAACTTGTCATGACCAAGACAAGTTCTGGTAATGACACTTTGATTAATGTCAAGTTGTCCTCATCAAGACAACCCAAACAATGAAAACTTGTCATGAAGAAAACCGAATGACACTTAATGACAGAAGTCATAAATGTTTATGACTTGTTTATAACGTTTATGACACATTCATGACAGTGTCATGTCATAATTATGATAACTTCAAGTAAAGTGTTACCGAAACACCTAATTTAAACTTGTCATCTTCTCAAATAATGTCCGGCTCTCAGATCATTACCAGAAATTGCAAAATCACACTAAGCGTGCTACACAAACAATGATTATGATTAAAATAAAAAAAATTAAAATAAGAAGAGTGACAGTGTCTCTTTTATGAGCCCAGAGGGGTGTTTTGATAATACATCTACATACAAAAAAACATTATGGGAAAAACATATTGGCATGGCATGGCATTTGTCCAACCTCTTCGACTTAATTGTAAAAAAAAAAAGAAAAACATGGCGAACATCTGGACACAAGCCCTGCAACCCCAACGCCTGCCTGGCCTCGGTTTCTGCCACGGTCGTGTGGCACCGTTGCCCTCTGGGACTAGAAAGCAGCAGTTTGGCGATTACTGTGTCAAATCACGAAGCTAGTAGACACAGCTGTGGCTGAGATAAAAGGGGGAGGGAAAGAGAGATATGGGGATGAAGAGGAAAGGAGTAGTGGAAAGGAATGAGACAGGAGAAGGGGGATGGATGGATAGATGGACTGCAAGAAAGGGAGGAATAAAGATGGTGAGAGTGAAAGGAAGAGATGGATAGATGGGGGAATGGCTAAAAACAGAGAGGCGTACTGCAGATTGAAAGAAGATGAGGGAGAGCAGGAGAAGAAGGCGGGTGAGGGAATGGTGGTTTTGATGAACGGAGCTGAATGACATCAGAGGATGATAGGCGAGGAAGGCAAATAGCGACACACACACAAAACAGAGAAAATGAGTAATGGCACGGTGAAATATTTGGAAAGAACAGCCTGGGTTTGCCTTATGCTGTGTCTGTCGCCCAATGGAGCTGTCTAGCAGAGCAACATAGGCGTATATAAGAGAGAGAGAGAGAGAGAGAGAGATGGAAGGGGGGAGAGGGAGTGTGTGTGTGTGTGTGTGTTTATGTACAGTATATGGACATTATCATGTTTGCAGAGAGTGGCAGCTAATCTGTTTATGCAGTCAGAGCTCATCTGGCTCCAAACCCCACAAATAAATATTTAAGTCTGTCTGCTGGCTGCTGCTGCTTTTCATAAGTTGCATTAAAAACACAACAACCAGCACTTTTAAAAAAAAAGTGGGTTTGTTCTCACTCAAACTTCACACAGCAGATGTGATGTGTGTCTTTTTTATTTGTGCGTTTGGAACTCTGACTGTCTTTGGTTCTGTAATTGTCTTTGGTTTGTACTGTATGCAGTTGTGTGTTTGTGTGTGCGCCTCTTTGTGTGTGTTGCCGGTTGCAGGTGTGTTTTTTGGTTTTTGCACGTTTTTTTTCCCAATCGTTTGCATGTTAAGACTTAGGCTATGTTTAGACGGAAACAATCTGAAGAAAGTGAAAACAACAAAATATTTTATCAGATGTGCCTTTTGTTTAGACAGTGACTGCGTTTTTGGGGCTTAAAAAAAAAAAAATTTAAAAGTGAAACCACCAGAGTGGAAATCTTAAAAACGCTCCACCGTTGCATTCCCGTCTAAAGGGTAAAAACGCACTGTGCGAGTGTGTGTGTGCCGTGTGTGTGTGCCGCGTGTGCGTGTGTGTGTGTGCCGTGTGTGTGCATTGTTTGGAGCAATAACTTCTCATCTGTCCAGACAAAATTGTCAGCTTTTGTTATTCGCTTCGCCGTGGTTTAGTTTGGTGCTACTAGGGAGAGAAGGTTCTACGCAGGCGCGCAGACTTGGTGGTGTTGTATGGCAGTGCTTCACACTACCACCTAGCCGCCTGCTGTGCATACTTCATCGAATTTCACACACTTTTGCGTCACCATATGCACACAGATTTCCCCCCCAACACGCTCGTCTAAACGCGGAATAAAAAGTGAGAATGCAACGCCACTTTTGCGTTTTCTCTTCAGATCGCTTCCGTCTAAACATAGCCTTAGACGAGCACTCCAAACATAATGGAGAATGCAGGATCATTGTATGGAAACGTGATTTTTAGGAGACAGGGGAAATAGGAATCATGTATAAAAGGCATTCATTGTATTTAAGAAAATAACTATTAAAAATAACCTAGGCAACTACTTTATTAGAAAGTCTTAATGAGGACTTCCGGTTTGAGAGATGACGGAGTAGGTCGCAAACTGGGAGAGCTCTGTTGTAATCCTGCCTAAATTCGGATAATACACGTTTCTTTACCACAGTTAACTTGTGCAAGCCTGTGTAGAAACTTACTAATAATGGGGAAACCGTCCAAAAAGCAAGTTCAACCCACAGAGGACACGTCTGAAGAGAACCAAGATGTAGAAACGCAAGCTAACCTGCATGAACAGCATGCTACTAGCAACGCTCCGCTAACCTTGGCCGACATGGAGACACTTCTCAACTCAATGGAAGACCGCATTGTAGCCAAACTATCTGTCCAACGCTCAGCTGACCGAGCAATTATTGACCGGCACGACCAGACTATCCAACAAATGGAAACATCTCTTAACGATGTGGAGACCAGGCTGCTAACCCTCGAGTCAACCTGCAAGGCCCTGTCCAGAGAGAACGAGACCCTCAAACTTAAAACGGATGATCTTGAAAATAGATCGAGGCGCAACAATATTCGTATAACCGGCTTACCTGAAAACGTTGAAGGCTCGCATCCGACCGCTTTCATGGAGGTATTTCTGAAAGAAACCTTTGGCTCGGAGGCTTTTCCCTCACCCCCATCCGTCGACAGGGCGCACAGAGTAGCTAACTCCCGCGCTGAAACAGGATGGCCCTCCGCACCCGTTCATCGCTCCGGATTCACCGTTATCAGGACAAGGAGGGGCATCCTGAAGCGGCAAAGAGGCTGGGTCCCTCTCTTTCCGCGGATCTGAGATACACTTCTACCCGACTACACGCCGAGGTCTCCAAGAAAAGAGCAGCGAACTACGGTGAAGTCACAGCTGAGGAACGCCGGTTTCGGATATCGGATGTTTTTTCCTGCCAAACTCCAAGTCACTGACAAAAACGGTCAGAAATCGCTTTTTTCCTCCCCTGAAGCAGTATCAGCCTTTCTTCAAAATAACCGGCCGGGTACTTCCACTTCATGAAGCATTGACTTTGACGGCGTTAAAACCTCTCTGAAGCGGGAGCAGCCATCTTGTTGCTGGTGAGCTTTGTGTTTTTGCTACCCCGCGTTGTGTAAGACTGTTGTCGGCTGTGTAGCCTCCTGTTGAACGGCGTTGCAAACATTATAAATCTGCCACTCTCGGTGCTTATTATGCTCTGATTTAATTTTTATTAGTATGTACTGATGATGTTACACTTTTCTCTCACACAAACAGGCTACGTAAGCTCGCGCACAAAGCACCCTGACAAAAAATAAGGATGTTTGTTTGCGGTTTCCCACGCTCACGCAATGTGGCTGATGCTTTTAGCGTGTAAAATTTTTTATTTAATTTTAATTATTTTTTCCTTTACATACACATCTGTTAATTACTGACGCAGCCACGTCGGAGTGCTGGCTATCCGCCAAGAAGCGTCATGTTTTTTTTTTGTTTTTTTTTCTCTCTTTCTTTTATCTTTAGACATTTATACTGTCTAATTTGACAAACACCTATCTTATAGAGCTGTTTTCAGGTCAAAGTTTTAACACAGACCTCCGTGAATCTTTTGTTAATTCATATGATAGGCCTCCGAGATAGAAGCGCAGCCACATATGCACTCTCGCTTGCACGCCCCAACACATACACATACGCTCTCAGTCACTAACACAAGCACAAGCCCTATGAGCTCTGCTGGACGATAATAAGGACATTTTTGTTACAACCCCATGCGTCTGTAACATTTCCCTTCCACTGCAGCGGCTGCCCTGGCTATTGCATGTTCATATGTTGATGGTTATAGTTTACAACTGTTCCAATTGCTTTTACCCAGTGTCTTTGCACAGTTACACTTTAAAATCTGTAATATTCTAATTGTTTCGTTCCTTTGTAAAAACAGAGTTCAAGTGTAAGTTAGGTGTTCTCTAAGCTGTTAGCTCTGAGCACTGTTCGTGATCCCGGTCCCTCTTCATTTTGTCGTTTTTTTTTTGTTTTTTTTTTCTTTCTCTTTTCTTCCTTTCTTTTCTCCTTTTATTGTTTTTTTTCATCCCCTCTCTACACCTCTGCCCTTGCCGCCGCTCACTTCTCACTCCCTCATAATTTGATAAGATATGGCATCTACATCTAATTTCAGTCAAAGTCGGCCCATTCACTTTGTTTCTCTAAATACTAAGGGTTTGAATACCTGGGTGAAAAGACAGAAAATAACATCCTATCTACAACAATTACATTCAGACATAGCCTTTCTGCAGGAAACCCATCTTAAGAATGAGCATGTCAACTATCTTAAGAAAGGCTGGGTTGGTCAAGTGTACCATTCCCAGTTCAATGCTAAGGCCAGAGGGACAGCAATCCTCGTACATAAGGACATTCCATTTCAACCTGAGGAAGTGATTGCTGATGAAAATGGGAGATTTATCATTGTAGCAGGTCGTCTATTCACCAGTCTTGTCATTTTGATCAACGTTTATGCTCCAAACTACGATGACTACAACTTCTTTAATAAACTGTTCTCTGCCATTCCCTGCGACAATAATTATAAGTTGATAATAGGAGGCGATTTTAACTGTGTACTCAGCACCGTATTAGACAGATCGTCAAACAAGGTCCAACACCTCACCAAATCTGCAAAAGTTGTAAATGATTTCATAGCAAATAACGGTGTTTCGGACATTTGGAGATTCAAATTTGGTAATCAAAAGATATTCTCCTTCTTCTCCAATGTCCATCACACTTATACTCGGATCGACTATTTTCTTATAGACCATAGACTGCTGGGTCAAGTCAGCTCTTGCACGTATCATAGTATTACAATTTCAGATCATGGTGCTGTCTCATTTCACATAGCTCTTCCCAACTGTTTTAGGCCCTCTCGCAATTGGAGGCTTAACCCCCTCCTCATAGCCGACGAACAATTTGTAAATCACGTTTCTTCTCAAATTAACTTTTTTATTGAAACCAACACATCCCCTGAAGTTTCCCACTCAACTTTATGGGAGACCCTCAAGGCCTATCTTCGAGGGCAAATTATTGAATACTCTTCCAGGACAAAGAAAGCAAGAGACTCAAAACTCAATGACATCTCCAGAACCATTGCAGAGATTGATGACCGCTACTCCTCCTCTCCGTCTCCGACACTTTTTAAAATGAGACTGCGTCTACAGACGGAATACGACCTACTTTCCACAGACAAGGCCACTTATTTACTTACAAAAGCGCGATTTAAGGTCTACGATTCAGGTGATAAGGCTGGCAGGCTACTAGCCCAGCAAGCTCGCCAAGCCCAGTCATCTCGCCTTATTCCTAAGATTTATAGTGAAATGGGGAAGACCTTGACAGCCCACTCGGAAATTAACGACACATTTAAACAATACTACAGTAAATTGTACACCTCTGAATGTGATGACATTTTTCCACAACTCAATCACTTCTTTGACAACCTTCACTTTCCTTCTGTTCCAGCTGAACAAAAATCCTTGCTGGGAGGCGCGATCTCCAGGGCAGAGATTCTAAAAGCTATTAATTCCTTGAAATGTAACAAAACTCCTGGTCCAGACGGATATTCCTCCGAATTTTATAAAAAATTTGCTCCCACGCTATGCCCTCTGCTCCAAGCAATGTTTAATGAATCTCTGTCTATTGGACAGCTCCCACCCACCCTACGACAGGCCGCAATAGCGCTTCTACTTAAAGGGGGTAAAAATCCACTTCAGTGCTCCTCCTACCGCCCAATCTCACTGCTAAATGTGGACTATAAAATTTTGTCCAAGGTTCTTGCGGCTAGACTGGAGACTGTTATCCCACAAATTATCGCAGCAGACCAAACGGGCTTCATCCTAAATAGACACGCAAGCTCAAATTTTAGAAAACTTTTTAACATTGTTTACTCCCCTCCGTCCCGCTCCCCGGAAATGGTTATATCTCTTGACGCTGAAAAGGCGTTCGACCGAGTCGAATGGCAATATTTGTTCGCTACCTTAAAAAAATTTGGGTTTGAAGATTCCTTCATCTCCTGGATAAAACTCCTTTACTCTCACCCTACAGCCACAGTAATTACTAATGGACAGCAATCGGAGCATTTCTCTCTCGGCAGAGGTACACGTCAAGGCTGCACTCTGTCTCCTCTGCTCTTCGCCATTGCCATTGAGCCGCTGGCAATTGCTCTTAGACAATCTGGGGATTTCCGGGGTATAGAACGTTGGGGCCTCACACACAAACTGTCCCTATATGCAGACGACATTCTTTTATATGTCTCTGACCCGCTGAGTTCAGTTCCCTCCATTCTTAGCATCCTGGCCCAATTCGGAAATCTCTCTGGCTATAAAATCAATTTCGAAAAAAGCGAGATGTTTCCTCTTAACCAGGCAGCCACTTTAATCCCTGCGTCACACTTTCTATTTAAAATTGCCATCAAGGGCTTTAAGTATCTTGGGGTAGAGATCACGCCTGCTTTCTTGTCCCTCTTCACTAAGAATTTTAACATCCTGTTTGAAAAATGCAAAAATGACATGGCTAGATGGACAAATCTCCCGCTTTCCTTAGCAGGCCGGATTAATCTTATTAAGATGGTTACGTTGCCAAAATTTCTTTACCTCTTTCAAAATATCCCCATCCTGATTAAAAAATCATTCTTTATCTTATTGGAGCGGAGTGTATCTTCGTTTATTTGGAACGGTAAACCACCCAGAATCAAAAGAAGCACCCTCCAAAGACCTAAAAATCTTGCCGGCCTAGCCTTACCTAATTTTATTCACTATTATTGGGCATGTAATATAAAGACAATGTTACACTGGATTGGAGGGGGTTGTCCCAATGAGAGCGAGGCCTGGGTGCAAATGGAGCTTGCCTCTAGCTCATTTGATCTAGGCTCCATACTATGTGCCCCAGCTCCTCCCCCTCAAGGCCAATTCTGCGCTAACTCTGTGGTCTATCACTCCATTAGAATTTGGTCTCTATTTAGAAGACACTTTAAGCTGCAGACAACATCGGTGCATTCTCGCCTAAGAATAATTAAAACTTCCCACCTTCTCTCTCAGATTCTACCTTTGGAACTTGGTCCCCGAAGGGCATTAAATCAATTTCAAAAATTTTTGTGGATGGCAAGTTTGGTTCTTTTCCCCAACTCTCTCAATTATTCGTTTGCCAAAGTCTCACTTCTTTAGATTTCTCCAAATTAAACACTTTGTCCAGAAAAGTATAGCCTCCTTTCCAGACTTTCCAGCGAGCAACACAGTTGACCATATCCTTTCGTTATCCCCTTCACGTAAAGGTCTAATTTCGATTCTTTACGACAGCATAGGCGATTTCTCCCTGCACTCTTTGCAGGATGTCAGGAGACTCTGGGAGAACGATCTCGGTGAGGAATTTACAGAGATCATTGGAAGGCTGTGCTTGACTTAATACATACTTCTTCCCCTTGCGCCAGGCACAATGTGATACAACTCAAAATAGTTCTAAGAGCACACTTGACCAAGACAAGACTGGTGAAAATCTTTCCTAATGTGGACCTTCCCGTTCCGTCTCGCTGTTAAGCAATAGGTCAACCACACGCGGACAACAACATGTTCTGGTCCTGCCCCAAACTTAGCACGTTCTGGGCCAACATCTTTGGGGCCTACTCTAAGATGCTTCAAAGAAACATCACCCTCAACCCTATAAGTGCCTTATTTGGATTTACTCTTGAAAATCGCCCCCTCATAGCATTCACCTCCCTGATTGCCAGGCGTCTCATCCTGCTCTCCTGGAAGGAACAAGCACCCCCCAGCTTCACTAGATGGATTAGAGATGTTATGCACTTCCTGAAACTTGAGAAGATCAGATATACCCGTAAAGGCTCCTTGCAAACATTCGGGAAGGTCTGGGCCCTTTTTTTAAAGTACTTCGCGAGCTTGCAAACACCATTAGATAAGGATGACTAAGGTGCTATTATTATAGCGGAGCGGCAACACCTTTTACTTTTATTTATCCATTTATTTATTTTTATTTATTTGGCTTGACTTGTTTACTTAGTTATGTTACTATTTTATTATTATTATTATTATTATCGTTATTTTTGCTTTATTTTCCTCTACTTTCTCCTTTACTAGTAATCACTTACTTTGAAATGTTGTGCTAAATTGTATATGCTTCTTCTACAATGCCTCATTGGACAAGCACTTCATTGATCAATTATTTTTGTGATGATCTGGACTTAAAGGGACAAACTGGGATGGGTGGGTGGGGTGGGGTGGGATGGGGATATCTTTCACACTGTTTTGTATCTGTATAACACAGCCATACTTTCTTTGTATACATTTGGTCCAATATGTACTGTAGAGAATGTTACTTGGTTTAATGAAAAATCAATAAAAATTGCTAAACAAAAAGAAAGTCTTAATGATTGTTTTATTTTTGCCTCATGCTGTCTAAATATTGCCTGTCTACGTTTTAAAGATCCCTTGGCATGAAAATTTCACTTTATGAGTTTTTTTTTAACATTAATATGAGTTCCCCCAGCCTGCCTATGGTCCCCCAGTGGCTAGAAATGGCGATAAGTGTAAACCGAGCCCTGGGTATCCTGCTCTGCCTTTGAGAAAATGAAAGCTCACGTGAGCCGATCTGGAATCTTCTCCATATGAGGTCATAAGGAGCAAGGTTACCTCCTCCTCAATAGCTACAGACACAGAAATGGCACATCCTAAGGAAAGCTCATTGTGGGACTGGCTTTAGTGGCTGTAATTCTGCACCAAGGCTGAATTTTGGGAAAGAGACTTCAGATACAGTATTAGGGGACCACTAAGGTCTATATAAAAGCATCCAAAGAGCACCATGTCATGGGACCTTTAAATTGCTTAGCATAATGAATGACAAAACAAGCAAAAAGTTAATTGTTTGGCCGTTGGCCAACTTTTTCACAGCAGAAAAATGCATAAAATGCAATCAGAGTAACTCATCTCCACAGAAGGGAGCCACCCATCAGCCAAGCTGCTTTCTCAACACATGGTGAGAAAAAGTGTTTACTGCCAAGGGGAGAAGTAGCCGTATGCATGGCAATGTGTGTTTTGGGGAGGAAAAGAGCAGTCGGATTTCGAGGGGTAAGGCAGGGCCGCATTTTAATTCCGGGTTAAGCCTAAGATCTATCAGATGTAGACACGCAAGATGCATGGTAATGTCAGGTGGCAAGGTATGTGGACCCACGCTGAATAGCAAAACAACGCTGTGTTCAGATTTAAACCCCTGCAGCAGAGGGAGTTCTATATATTTGTGTGTGTGTGTGTGTGTGTGTGTGTGTGTGTGTGTGTGTGTGTGTGTGTGTGTGTGTATATGCGTGCATACATGCTGCATGAGGCTTAAAAACAATGTAATGTAAAGTTCCAGTTTCTCTGATGACGTTTAAACATGCACAATGGTGGAAGTTTTTTTTGTATACATATAAGCCATACTGTATGAGTAAACATGTATGTACAGTATATAGGCCTACTGCACAGCCATTATGTGTATGGCGGGTGTATCTCAAGGTCATTTCTCTGGTCCAATGGGTGCTCCCTGAAATTAATTGTCCCAGTCAGAAAAATTGAGTTCCCCTATCCTCTCACCGATAGGTCAGTTTTTTTTTCTCGCTAATTGGTGAGGTCAGGGCAACATGATGTGGAAGTGATTCCACGTCAGCTCTTGGGGGGCTTCACAGGGTTCAAAGAATCCCCTCTGGGTGATATTGGCTTTTCATCTCTTAGGGTAATGTGGCAGTGTGTGTATGCATGTGTGTGGGTTGGACAAGTAAAGATGAATCTCTGCGGGTAAATGATTCTTAATGTGTATATGCATAATAAACACAGCACATGATACACTAAATGCAGTATAAAGAAACATATCAATTACAGCATTATTAGAGTGTGGAAAAAATGTGTTTTTTATCCCAAGGACTTATACATTTTAATTTGATTTTCAACAAATGTTATTTATTTATTTATTCTGGGTTATTTTATATAAAGACAAAACCGAACAAATGATACAACTATTAATATTACAAAAATATGTTTGAAAATCTAAATTAAAAAATACCATTTCCAACTCAAGTCTTTGTAAGTTTTGTAACCATTTTAAAAACTTATTTAGAGGGTATTGGCACATCTTCATAATCCATACCAGAAGTTCTTACGAGTTGTTCTCTTTAACTATGAGCTGCTGTGATTGCGTGGTGGCGGAGGAATAATATGTTCATTTGAAAAAAAATTGTATTTTCTTAGTAAAGATCTGTAGGAAATCACAATTTAAATATAACAATCAGAGAGATGGCAATCAAAGATAAAGAGACAGAGCTATCTTAACAGTGCCTTGTCAGTCCTGGAGTATGACTGAATGAAGCTTGATGCAATCCAGTGATATATATTTGTTAACTATAGGCTACACTATATTACAACTATGGGCATCATATAGTCAAAATTTGCAGTTGAGGTTATCATTGCGCCTCTCCTAAATGGACACAGAAAGTGGCGCCAGAATGCATCTGGGCAAACAGTCTGTTCCAAAATCAAAACACCGTCAGCTGCTCACAGGATCCCATTTAGTTTGAAATGCCTCTAAATTCCCTTCAGACAGCCATCCTCATCAATCTGATACCATAATCCATCATTATGAATGCAGAGTGGGAGGCTATGGTTCATGGAAATTGCTCCTTTTGTTTCCTGATGAAAAATACTTGATGGCTGTGACTTGCAGTGGATGAATAATGGTTTTCAGCCGAGACCAAAGCAACAGGAACGATCTTACTTACATTCCAACTGGTAGGCTTGAGACTTTCACAAATAATGTACAGCCTAATGGGAGAGAAGCCTCTTCACTTCTTCAAGGGTTCATGTCGTACAGGTTTTAGATTGTGTGTCTTTGGGATACAATCATGTATCCTACCTCCTCAGCTCCCCTGCTGTGCAGAGTCCCTCAGGTGCTGGTCCTTGGACTAGTACTCATTGTCAGTGCTTCCTCTGGGTCATTTGCTTAATCACTTTCAAGACGTTTCATATCACTGTTATGCCGATGACACACAAATATATTTCTCTGCCAAACCCAATAACCTGAATCAACTGTCCTCGCTTCCTTGATTGCTTAGCTCACACCAAAGACTGGATGTCTCTTAATTTTCTCCACTTAAACCATGGCAAAACACAAATTCTTTTTATCTGGCGTCAACTTTGACCAGAATATGACTCTTGACCATAATGTTACCAAGCTCTCAGTTCTGTTTTATTTAGCAAAGAAATATCGCAAATATCAGTCTTCTACAAATCTACTATTAATTTGCACTTTAATTTTCTCCCATCTAGATTATTGTAGTTTCCTCTACTCATATTATTGTTGTTGGTAAATAGAGTTTAGTGACATCATGTCATTTCCAGCTCAAGACAATTTCCACATGAATGGAGGTCTAATCATAGTATTTGAAAACACCTGTCTGGGTGTGAAAGCCCTTTACTGTAAATTTAAATAACACATGTTTGGTGAATATTCTCTTAAAAGTCACTTAATCATTCTTACAAAAAGGAAATCTAAACCTTTTCATTCTACATCGCAGCTGCTGGAATGGAAGTAGACACAAGGATAAGAAAAATAAATAGGAAGAAACCGAATATCTGTAATAAAGATTAACACTACCCTGAGCAGGAAAGGTCAAGAGCAGACTTTCTAAATTCTTTCTCCTTCAACCTTCTTTCACCAATGCCAACACTTGTTAGACAAGAAAATTAACTGTAAATACAGTAAATTCAAAAGAAATATATGAAGTAGAATCAACTACATTCTAGCAGTTAATAGCTAAAATATATAGTTAATTAAACACCTTGTAATTCTATGGACACCAGTTTCACAAAAATGATTACTTACATATCTTTACAATAGCATTAATAAGCCCAGAGCGGATTTCAGTTCTTGCTGTAAGCCATACAGTAGGTTCAGGTTTTGTTGCTGCAGTCTAAACAGAGAGAAGAAACAAATCTGGAGACAATTCTGCCGGGAAATCGCACAGCAAGCATGCATCCTTATTTGATGTAGTTCTAGGCCACATACGTAATGTGTTTGGATGGATATGTTTTAGGGATTAAGTTTTGTTTTCTTGTGCAAACAAATGATGAACTGAAAATGAGACACTGTGTGGGTGAGAAAATAGAAACTCAACAAGCTTGGAAAAAAACTTTGAATGAAAAAAAGAATGAAGACAAATATGTTAAATTAATTAGACAGATGAAATCGAGAACATAAAAAAAACATTAAACATAATAAAACAAATAAAAAAATAAAAAGTTGCATAACAGCAATTGTCAGGTATAGATATACACAAAAACACATACACACATTGTACCGCTATAATGCTTCATCTTAAGAGTGTTAATAGATTCTCGTAGTGGCATTATAACTCGTATCAGTATTCAAACACACACACGATTATAATTATCTAATCAAGTGTCCTCTCGTCTGGCTAGCATCCTTAACAAGCTCTCTCTATTGCTAATCAGCTAATTACGACACCATTATAATCAGCACAACTCTGGCTTACTGACGATGAGACGCTAGATTAGCACGATAAATAAAATATGCATCAACGAGGTGCAGGAAGACGTCAACAAGTTCAAAGAAGAGGAAGACCATGAGGAGGTGGGAAGAGATACGGAGAAAGTTTGATTTGGAGATATCTTTTGAACAGATTAAGGGACATATGAACCCTGGAGAAAGATTGGAGCATTGAAAAGCACTA
Organism: Perca fluviatilis; assembly: GCF_010015445.1. Classification (NCBI taxonomy): domain Eukaryota; kingdom Metazoa; phylum Chordata; class Actinopteri; order Perciformes; family Percidae; genus Perca; species Perca fluviatilis. The sequence continues at coordinate 11,260,855 of NC_053112.1, forward strand.
ACGCCACCTTGGCACACATGCAGGACTTCCTGTTTTCATGAAGGCACAAAATTAAACTGGCCCTTTTAAAGTTTGCTCTACTGTTTTTGCACTGTACACACTTTTTCTTTTATGTTACCATTTACAGTCGCATTATCTTATAAAGCACTGGTGCGGCCTTAAACAAAATATTTTGACATGTCATAGCAGGAAAAGCACCGTTGTAATTACTAAAGATACTAAAGATTTGCCAATTTGGCTTGAGACAGCAGGAAGAGGAAGAGATAAAGTTAGGTGACATATTTCTCTTAAGAATGCAGCCAAACCTTACACCTGGCTGGGTAACTATGACAATGCCAAGACCACCTCCAGATTTAGGCAGGCCGATAGCATTCCAGTAGTGTTTTGTGTGCAGTTGCATGCTTTTTTTTTCTTTTTCTTATCCAGCTGCATATCCCAATACAGACTGCGTGTTAAGTACAGTATATACAGAGATACAATCACAGCACTTTGAAAATGACTTCACCTTTTATTTCACTTTAAATTGATTGGCTTGTTGTTTCTACATTTTTAGCCTCATGATTGTGGCTTCATACATATATACATTGTCGTAGCATTACTTACTGTAGATGGATCTCTCAGATGAGACCATAAAACCTTCCATCTCCATTCATCTCCTGATTGACATGCAAACAGACCTAATTAGCTCTTTCTTGCCCATTTCTATTATTTCCAGTCCCATTAACCTTTCCTTTTCTCTCACTATGACGCTACCTAGCTGCTTGCGTCTTTGAGTTGCACAGCAACAAGAACCATCCAGCACTCCTTGCTCCCTTAAACCTCTTGTTCTCCCTGTTACTAAGATGCACACAGCTTTGTACTGTGAGCAGGAGAGGGGAAAAAAAACTTCTTCAGAGACAAATTTACATGTCTTGTTTGGACACTCAGGTCATGTCTGCATGACAAAACTCAATAATCCAGCCACCCTTTTTACGCCTAATGTTACACCGTTCTCACCAATCATCATCTCTTCGATCCTCCCCCCCTTGTTTGTCCCTTCAGTTTTTCATGTCCCTCGCTCCCCACTGCCCTCCTCCCCTCTGTATCACACCACTCCTCGATTATTGCTTTGTTTTTACAGCCCTCTGTTCTCGCCTTTTCCATCTCTTTCTGGTGCTATCAATTTTTAATCTGGCTGATAGTATCGGACGTGTCATCAGTCTGGCAGTAGACTCTTTTTTTTGGCCCTGCCATGAAAGCCTTTTTTAAAAAATATTTTTTTTTATAAATGTAAAGTCTGTTTTTCTCTGATTTGCTTCATGCAGCAGATACCTCACTTTGAGCTGCTGTGGGGCCCCAAAGCTTATATGTAAGGAAGCTGTGACACTGAGGAATGTAGTTTTATGGCTCTAGTGATTCTCTGAGATATATTCTGACTTTGCTCCAAGAAGAAAACTAGTTGCTAAGCATTAGAAGTTCCTCGGTTGGAGTTGAAACCTTTGTCTTGTGACATTAGGCTATGCAATGTTATATCAAACACAATAGGACTGTGGGGACATTGGAATGATTTGTATGGGTATAAGTGTCAATCTGTTTTACACACATTAAGCTATTTGAGAAAAAAGTTTTACACAAAAGTTAAAGTTAAAGATAGGGCTTGCCTAGGCAGAGGTCTATGCTATCCGAGTGCCCTATCTAGTTCTAGTGTGCTATAGATATTGGCATAGTTTGGCCATTTGGAGAGGTTCGAATACACCAGTGACACCACAAACTAAAAATTCCCCAGCTTCCATAAGGTTATGCCCAGAGGTCTGGAACTGTGTGTTATTATTATATCATTGACGAGATGGAGAAGGTATGTGTGGTGTTTTGCAATATGTGGCATAAAGCATGTCCTAGTTATTGTTATTAAAATATTACTTATTTTAGGCAAGGACCAAAAAAACGTTTTTGATCTATGTTTGAACTGATGTAGTGTGGGTTGTGTTTTAAATACATACTAAAACAGCACATTTCCAGAAACTACAAGATGTTGAGTTTCACACATACATACATGCATTTTGGCCTTGCAGTTCTTCTCTTATATGCTTTTCCATTTGGTTATAGCAAATAGGCTAAAATCAAACAAATTGAGGTGGATTTGAACAGGTTAAAAGGTAAATTATCCCAAATTACAAAAAACGCCAGCTTCTACTGAATAAATAGTAGGCCTACCTATTATAAATGTTCCCAGTATGTTCTTTGTGTTATCCAGCGTGTCGGGGACAATGCTCTTGGAAGTAGATGTTTCTGTTCTGTGAGCACCATGAATTAAATTCCATTCACCATTGCATTGAGTGGTTTAAAACCAACAAACGGTATGTAGTGCTAGATACCACTGAAGATCAGTAAGAAAATATATTTTGGGATTTTTGAAGGGGCTGTCGAAATACATTACTCCACTATATCTTTACATAGCAAATATTTGTTTGCTGCTTGTTCTGATTGTTGAGTACAGCCCCTGCGAGTAGGGTACTTTTACTTGAGTAAATGCATTTTCTTTTTCATTTTAATAACAATTATTTAACTAACACAAAATCTTTTCATATCCTTACTAGTTTATTTATAACTCCAGCGGCTCTTCGGGTCATGAGTTTATTCAATAGAAGAGTAAACAGTAGTAGAAAATGGAACAGACCAAAACAAATACTTTTATCGACTTGATGGTGGCCTCCACAGAGTTATTGGTGTTCTGTTAAACTCTTGTCAGATGCACTGACCTCACTCTTCCTATTGGGCAATAATGTTTACAACCTTGTGTAACCAAGGTGTATAAAGATACTGCCACAAGTTCATCCATCTCTGAGACACATCCATCTCCTGCGTGTGATGCTTTTTCTTTCCTTACAGTCAGCAGTAAAGTCGGGGTCAGTGGCTGCTGCTTGGTTTATTGAGTATTACGATAGCAGGTGTTTCATGAATCAAACCACTCAGAGCTTAAACAATTTTGCTCAACTTCATAAATTTTAAAGTTTAATTATATCTCATAAAATATTTGAAAAATGCATCTTGCTGGCATGAGAAATCCTGACATCTGTACTCTACAATGTGTGCAATCTCAGTTATTGAGTTTTTCATCAAGGACCATGCAAGCATCAACAGGAAGCCAGTGAACAGTAGTCATTGACAACCAAATGTCCTGATACTAAACACCTGGGTCACTGGAACATGTGATGACAGCAAAGTCTTCTGGAAAAAAAATATTGACGGGCTGCAGTGTAGAACCAGCAAATAGGTGAATGGCAGTCTATAAAAAGAGAAATACAAAACACACGGTGAAATGCCACTTGACAAAATAAGCTGCAATACAGTGGATAAAAGTAAAACAGTGGGGGTTTATGCTGTCATAAAATATATATAATATATGACATTTATGAAAGAAAAATGGGATAATGGTTCTCTACATACTGAAGATATACTACAAGGTGAGTTGTGTTTGAAGTTATAGGGGAAATGGAGTATTCACAGTGCTTTTGTGTTCAATGATTCATTGTTTTAGGGAGAGTTGTTTTGCTAGTGTAAAGTTTATCACATGGACATTTACAGGATAACACTTATTTGTTCATGGATTGAAAGTAACTCCTCACAGTTATAAGGTAATGGTACTTTATGTGTTTCCATTAACAAAAGTGTCTTCACATACCTACAGATGTGTTTATACGTAATTGTAAGGACCCTTGTTTAATACACATTACAATCTTTGCAGTCCTCCTAAATCCATCTTCATCTAAATCATCCATTAACCAAGTAACTCCTGGTCCACAAACACGGACACACGCACGCACACACACACACACACACACACACACACACACACATGATTTATGAGATGACAGCAGTACAGGACCTCACAGTGGCAGCAGTATATTACCCTTCTCTGCAGTGGACACACTGTAAACGGTGACAGTAACATTGGCCATCGCAGTTCATTTCAGGGCAGTTTACTTCCGTTCTTGCCAACTTCCTTCAGATCAATCCAATTTAAGTTACACCTTGTTTCATTTAGAAACATTTATTGATTTTATATGAGCAATGTTGCCAGAGTGTGGACCTCTAGCACTGATAGCAGACAATGGGATTTAAATTCCAACTGAAATCACCGTTCTATTTACTTTTTAATGAGGGCGATTTAAAAATTCTTTATTCAGTGGTTCTTTTCTTCCAGTCACCACTTTTACCAATAGAGGAATTCAAGTTTAGGGAGAGAAGCACATCGTATCAGGAAGTAAATTCAATAATTTTTTTGAGTAATAGTTAATACAGTTATATGGAATAATATCTACAACAGTCAATAAGCTAATGTAGAAAATATTTTACAGAAATAATGAACCTCACATTATCCCACATGTTAATACGTAAGTAAATAAAACACAATGAAAAGAAAAAAACAGATACATTAACATTCATAATTCATTATCATTTAAAGGAGTTACCCACTGAGGATCATATGTGTGGACATTTAGTGATAACAATCTATCAAAAATATGTACTAGGTTCTCCAGTCAGTGCCCTTGATCAAGGCACTGGCTCAGATCTGGAGTTGGTCCCCAGGCGCTGTGATTGGCTGCCCACTGCTCCCTTGAGGGATGGGTTAAATGCAGAGAATGAATTTCGCTACATGTATGTCTATGTGACAATAAAGTACCTTTACCTTTACCTTTAAACCAGCTGTGTGAATATTTAGAAGAAATATCTAATTAATTAATACACAAGGTTTAAAAATGACATTGTCTGATAAGTTAGTCCAGTCTAAAAAGTAATTTACAATACCCCATTACAGATATACTGTAAATCAGAGCTGTAGTACTTGAGTCACACATTTTTCTATTACCTCGGACTTGTCTTGGACTCGATGGTATTTGGACTCGGACTTGTCTCGGACTCGCCCATTGGACTCGCCAAATTTTCTAGTTGGTCTCAACCGAGTCTAGCACTGTATGCTTTTTATCTAAAGTAACTTCCTCCCTCAAAACAAATGAATTGTTGAAGCGCACTGTTCAGAATCAGGTGTTAATATGTAAAAAAATGGGAACATGTCAGTTTTCTTAGTAACACCTGTGTTGCTTGTTATTTGTTACATTTTCCATCGGCAGTCCAGAACGTTGTCGTTACACCAGAATAAAAAGACTCAACATCTAAAATGTGACGTTGCACTTCAGCCTTATGTGACTTTGTTATACTTAAAGTAAAATAGTATGGCCTAATTTGATCCTACAGCGTTGTATTCTACACTTGCTTTTTTATCATTACAAATAATAATAGAGCTAAATGATCATCTTAAAATAGAAGACATACTGTCTCTTGCATCACATAAATTATGAATAGTCAAGTAAGTGGTCTTGAAGAGGATTCTTTTTTTTTTCTGTCTCGGTCTTGACTGTCTCTTGTTTGGACTCTGTCTGGACTTGGACTCAAACTTCTTTGGACTCGGTCTTAACTCAGTTTCAAGTAGTCCTGGTCTTGGACTTGTCTTGGACCCGACAGAGGTGGACTTGACCACAGCCCTGCTGTAATCACATTAAAGCTTTGCTAATAAAGCATATTTCAGTCAGGAACACTCGTCATAGATTTAACCATTTATTGCAACAAATATATACAGTTATGCCTGGCGCTGATGGCTCCGCTCTTGATAATGCTCCCTGGACCAGCCAAGCAGCATGGTAAGCTGAAACAACGATCGCTATGCCGAAACCCCACTGGGTATAAAAGAGTGAGCCAAAAGAAAGACATTGAAAACCAATTTAATGTCATGTTAGGACTCTGAACTAGGAAGGTGGAGGCTGGGGTGGTGGGGGCAAAGCGTTGCCAGCAGCAGCAGTGAGTGAAGCAGCGTCATGTGTAGCAGGGACCAGTGAGGAGGGAGTCACATTTAAAGGTCTCATGTTATGCTTTTTTGTTTTTTTCTGTCATATCTACAATGTTATAATATTGTTTTTTCAAATAATGAGGTAAACGTATTTTAGACAAATCCCTGTGAGCTAAAACGTTCAGATTTCCAACTATTCTGAACACTCCGGTTTCAACAGTTCTTTCTACTCTAAGCTAAGTCTTACGCAACTCTAAGCCAGCCTGCTATGATTGGTCATCTGCTCCAAGTAGGCAGGACTGGAGTGGTTTTGTTTTTTAAGCCACTGCGGTGTTAACATTGTCACATGTAACTACATGCTAACTGCAGTGAACAATGTCACCTTGGCTGCCAGTGTCATTAAATTCTCCCCAGTTCCCAGCTCCTGAAACATTTTCTGTTAGTAGGATTTGGTTTAAAAGCCTTTATTTGTGATTTTTGACTGTAGAAATTGTTTCTATATTCTATTAGTGTCAACTGCTAACTAAAGTAGCTACATGGCTAACGGCAGTAAAAAATGTCATGTGGCCTGCCAATGTTGTTAAATTCTCCACGATTCCGGGTCGCATTACTGCTGAAACATGTCTGATTGGGTAGTGTTTGGTTCAAAAGCCTTTATCTGCGATTTTTAAAGGTACAAAGTCCTGCTATATACTCCGTTGCAGTAGCTCCAGCTTCAACTAGTGAAACACGGAGCGTAAGCTCCGGACATTCCACGAAGTGCGCTGGCCAGTCAGAACAGACTTGGATTTTTCTGGAGGAGGGATTAAAGAGACAGGTGCTCCTACAGAGCGCCCATACAGAGGGTGAATACAGGTGCAGCACCCATACAGAGGGTGAATACAGGTCAGCACCCATGGACAGTATGAGAAAATTAGGCCGGTTACACACTGGATGCGTTGCGCGAGCGTGTCAGCTGCGTGGCGTGTCCGTTTATATTTCGGCTCCCATGTTAACAGGTTAGAGCTTTACACACTGCCTGCGTGACACAGGCCGAAAATGCGTGTCTGCTAGAAATAGAACTGACGCCTATTTTTCACGCGACACGCAAGCGTGTTGGAAGCGTTTCCAGGCAAAATAGACTAGGAAAATATGTTTATATGTCATTTAGACCAGGCTTGTGCACAATTCAGAATTGAATTGAGAATGACTCCTAATATCCAATTAAATTCTTGAATTTGAATTGATGTCAAAAACAGGATCTAGAATTACAATTCGAATTTGAATTAAAGGAAGCAGAATTGCAATTCAATAAAAATTCAAAGAAATTCATATTCATAATTTAAGTGAAGTGTTTAACAATGAAGCTTTACAATATATGTCAGATATGATTGCATTACATTTTCTATGAATGATATTAGTTTGAACTACTTGTACAGATTAAATTAACAGGAAATGTTTTCCCCCAACAATGAATGTTAAAAGCTCTAGTCACAAAACAAATAATTAAGTTTGATTTATTGTAATTGTAATTTTGTGGAACATGATGGAACATGACTCCATTTCCCAGAATGCTTTACCAAGTATTTAAAATGGTTACCAAAAAATTTGAGGTGGATATTTGTTTGAAAGCTTCTTTTCTACACAATTTGATGGTCAACACTGGACTTTTTAAGTGTCAAAAGTCCGAACGTTTATAGATTTGACACCTGTAATAACATGGAAAATAATAGTAGGCCTAAAAGGTCATCTATAGTAGTTCATTTTGAAGAACCAATTCCAACACCAACACCTGGAAACCACAGAGCCATATGCAAGCACTGCAGTGCTCCAGTCTGTGGCTCCATCAAGGCTACTTCAAATTTCAAAAGGCATCTACAAGGATTTATTTTGAAAACCATCTCTTGATGGTATTATGCTACTGATATTTGATATCATCAGTGTTGGGGTCACTACTCAAGAACGTGTAATACACATTATTCACTTTAAAAAAAACACAAAACATAATGCATTACCTTACTTGTTATTCTCTATGGATAGTAACTCATTACTCTACTCATTACATTACTGTAGTGCAACACAGCAAGAGCCTGGCATATAGCTCATAAGGGGCTTAAACACACCTTCAACTCACAACACAACAGTAACAGTAAACCTTATGTGTTACATTACTCAGTTATAGCCAAATGTGATTATATTATGGCATTACTTCACAAGGAGTTACCCCAACACTGGATATCTTATGTGTTTAAAATCATGCAAGCACACTTTTTACTTATTACTTATTGTAAATCAAGAAAACAATTCTTGTTAATTGTGGAATTAATAGAAATATTTGTTCTCTTAAAGAGTGATCTACATTGAGGGACTTTTTTCCTACAGAAGAAACATCAGGAAATCTTGATGGACTGTGAAACCAGCGGTTACACAATCCAGCCAAACCAGAATGAAGATCATGGTGGTGTTATTTGATTACTTTGAAATGAAAATAACATTGGAACAAAACTAATTAAACAACATTGAGGGGGTAATTTATTTCAAGAATTTGATCATTATCTATATTCTGGAACAAAATGTATGCAGGGTTGAGGAGTGACTAGTTACGTGTAATGAAATTATGTTATTAAATTGCAAAATTAATGTAATTGTATTTAGTTGTATTACTGAGGTAAAATGTGTAATTCAATTAGTTACTAATCAAATTGAAAGGAAATTGCTTTACATTGATAAAGTAATCCAAATAAAGTAATCCAAAACACATTTATAATGGGTAACTTCTAACAGAAAGCAGTTACATTTCCAAAGTAACCTTCCTAACACTGAATGTACAGTATGTGAGATTCATCACATTCTTTCTGTTGTGTGACTGTGTGGAATTTCTTCGAATTGCAATGAATTTAATTCCACTTCCTGTCATTCCAATTCCAATTCAAATTCAACTTCCTGTGGGGCGGAGTCAATTCAATTCAAATTCCAATTCATGAATTGAATGGAGGCCAATTCTGAAGTTCTGAATTTTGCACAAGCCGGGTTTAGACACAAATACATATTAATAAATGACATGTTGATGTTTGAAAGTCTCTAGGTTTTGATATAAATGCAGATATAAATGTAATAATAAAAAATGTTCTAATATTGCACCTGTCGATACAGAACGAAATATTCTGTAGCCTATTTTGCCGTCAATACTGCCGACGTTGTCTTTGCTGTAATCAAACCAGTATATATTTATGTTTAACATGGTATTTCATTTCGTCAATGGGAAACATGTGTACAGACAAGGCTGGACACATGTCAAGCACCGCGTCAGACACGCTTCTGGTGTGTAAAGACACAGAACAATCCATGCAGCTGACACGCAACAGAAACGCCACGCTCACGCCACGCAGCCAGTGTGTAACCGGCCTTAAAGTTAGTTTTTTTTTTAACATTAAAGCATGCAAACATGTTCTAGTACAAACACAAAATGCAAGTAGAATCCTGAAAATGCTATATAATAGTTGCCCTTTAAAATAGTCTATATCCTTGACGTTCCACTTCCAGGATTGCTCCGGTGCCACGTGCCTTCAGCGCGCTTTGTAGGAGGGTCTGGCAAAGCGAGACTACATTTAACAGGACCGCCTTGATGTGAGAATGGCTGTGATTGATATGTGCCTGATAGAAATTATATATTTAGCAGGCGTATGACTTCTGTGTCCTGCATGAACTAAAGCTAAGCATAATTAGAATTCAATTTTTTTTTAAAAGCCATTACTAGATGAACACATTCTGTACTGATGCATTTTTGCAACAAAGATATAATTCATTTGATTCAATTAAGATGTATTTGCATTATTGTGAGCTGCTGTAACAGACCTCCCCTGACCCCTGAGCCTGTTTTGAAACTGTTGGAAGAGCCACTACAAATAGTGCCAGTGTTGGCCATATTGCCCACCGGTCTAGTCGGTCACAGTGTGTTGACTCATTGGCTGCAGCCTCCTGGCATGTTTGTCATGCCAGGGCCAAGAGGACAAACAGTCTGTTGTTGGCTGATTGTTACGGTGGCTGGATGGGTCTTTCTGGTTTAGCCGAAGGTCAGTGAACTGTCATGTGGTGAGAAGGCGTACACAGCTTAGGTGATGAATCGCATTTGGGCACCAATAAATGACAGTGTCATCATTGGTGTGTTTTTGTGGCTGCTATAATCCTCCTGTGTTGTACCATAAGGAGGGACACCTCCTTTTTTTTTTTTTTTAACCAAAACCCCCCCCCCCCCCTCTCCGGCCCCCCCCCCCCCCCTTTTTTTTCCCCCCCCCCACAAAAAAAAAAACACACACACACACACACACACACACACACACACACACACACACACACACAACACACACACCACACTCTCCCGGTTTCCCCCCCCCCCCCACACACACACACACACACACACACACACACACACACACACACACACACACACACACACACACACACACACACACACACACACTTTTCCCTCCAAAGTACACCCCAAAGTAGAGCAATAAGTTTCTATCTCTCTCTATGGATCTGTTTTGCATGCATTTAGTCTAGAAACATGCCCAATGGCAGCTGTAGTCGGCATAGATTCACAGCAGTTACAATGGATTCCAATGGAAACCGACAGTCAAAGCAAAAAAAAATACATCTAATTATACAGAAACGACTGTAAAAACTTCTTAAACTGCCCCTGCAGCATCGTCGACTTCTCTGCCATGTTTTTTGCCGTGAGTTTTTAATGCTCAAAAGCTAGATATCCAGTGGAGTACTCCTTTAAGAAAGTTGGATACTGTTTTCCAAGAATACACCCTTTTAATTTAAATTTCTATTCAGCTTTCCAAGCCTCAGTCGCTACATACTCAAAAACTGCTCAGTTTTCGGCTGCATCATGCCCAGGTTTATTACAGTAGTACAGTACTGGAAACAAGAGAGTGAGCTGTCATGGAAATCTAATTTAAAGAGTCTCCTGCTGCAGCACCTTCAGGACTAAGGACAGGTGTTTTAACTCCACAGGGACTAAAAAACTCATTCAAAGCGCACTTCTGTAAACCCCTACACGCACACCATCACTTCCAACCGCTTGATACTTTGTCACCACCTCATGCATGCAGGCCTACATAATGGAGTCAGCATATGCTCTGTCCCTACACACACACACATACACACACACACACTCACCCTCATGCACACACACACACACACACACACGCACTCATACACATGCTGACACTTTCCCCTGGGGCCCAGTACTGCACACATGCATATAGACACATATGCTTATATATGATTTACATTTAGCTGATGACAGTGACTTTCAATAAGCACAAGTACACCCACCCATGTGTGGCCACTGACAAAGAAAGAGACACACATAAAACAAATGGCTTTTCCTTTGGCGCTCTCCTCTGTCTCCCTAGGTGTGTGTGTGTGTGTGTGTGTGTGTGTGTGTGTGTGTGTGTGTGTGTGTGCATGTGCCAGTTTGTCCTTGTGTGTGAGACAATTCTTTTTATACGTAAGCGGAGAATGTGTGTGTATGTGTGTAGGAACACAGGACAGAAATGCTACGGTAGGAAGTATACAAGAATAGAACGGTTGGTTCACTGATACTTTGGTGTTATTTTGGGGGCTTTCATGGTACTATTTATGTGACGGTCAAAGGCAGATCTCTCACCTTCTTCACACTAACTGCTTGCCTCCATTTTCTTCAAGTGTGATGCAGTGCGGCAGAAAAGTCTCAAACAGAGAAGAAATTCGCCGATTAACTGTCCCTGTCTTGTAGTAACTTGTGTTTGCTCCGGCGAGAGTTCACACTCGGTGGGTGACAGCGGTGTTTACCCAGCATGCCGTCAAGGACTCTGTGGCTCTGCAGAGTGAGAGGCCAGCAGTGTGATGCAATGTAATGCAATACATTGTTACACAGCACAGGGGATATCATGCTCTGCAATGACCCATCAATAATAACAAATATATTATACTGACGCGCAGGAGTAGTCAAACTAAAGTGTAAAGTAATCAGTTTTACCAGTCACAGCCTGCAGCTTTCCTAAAATACGTACAAATGTCCCTTTGTCCCTCTGAAACAGATGTAATCTATTTAATTATGACAGCCATTTGTTGACAGTCTGAGGTAAAATAGTTTCACTTTAGTTTTCATTTTAGTTATTGCATTACGTGATGTCAAGAATAAGTATGGCATTTTCAGTAAATAAACTTTTTTAGTCAATACATTGATCACATGCATTTCCAGAAACAAAAATGTATATACGTTTTGGGGGTAATTTTATCTTCTCATTACACTCTGTGTGTAAAAGCAGCTGTATCATGTCTTCAGTGGCTCTACGCGGAGCTTTGATGAGGCTGAAAAAATAGCACTGATGATGTTGTAGTGATGTCATCAGGGTTATCTCAGCATGAGTTAGAGTCTTAAACATTTCAACAGAACGCCTGCATCACAAACTGGAAGTGTGGAGATTGAAAGAAGTGGGCCCTTAGAAGGTTTAATTAAAGACTAAAAGTCAGGCTAACTCAGGCTCTGATGCTTTGAGTACCCCTTTAAATTATTTTTGCGGCAGTCTCACTTGCATCAGCTTATCAGCTGTTTCATTTATGCTTCATCATTAGTGGCTCATACATCATCTGATTGGCTGACTATCAAATCATATTCATAGATATACAGGGTTACAGCTCTACAGATGCACTCATGCCAGCGTTCCTGCCGCTCCTGCATCTCTCCATCACCCCAACCTTCTCTTTATGCGTGGATGATTTTTATATTGTAAACTTCACATTTAATGTTCCTGTATGTGTTTGTTAAGGGGAAGTTACTGTATCACAATTTGCTATAAATTCTTTATGGAAAAAGTACCTCTAAATGAAATGTAGTCACATGTAAAATGCCTCTCTCAGCAAGCACCACTTGTTACACATGAACAGCAAATTATTGGTTGTATTAACATGAACTCAGCAGGTGTGTAACCTTTTGCTTCACTGTAAACAAATTGTTCAAAAAAAAGCTATTAACATAACACAGCTCATGACAACATAACGTGAACAAATGCAACATAGAAAAACAGAACAATATCAGAGCAACAGCAATAAAGAGCACACAATACCATGACAATTACCTATAATACATAACATGTAGGTTCATTGTGATTGGCTCTAAAGTCATAAAATAAACTCAGCAGCTGTAGCTACCGCAGCATTACATCATTGATTTTCAGCATAACTTTGAATGAAAAACAATAAACAGAAACAGGGTAAAACAGGATGCAGTTATTTTGCTCCTGCATGACCAAGACAAGTCAAATTAATCCAGGAACTAAGTACAGTATAATTAACTCCAAGCAGAGTTAAACCATAGGATTATTGCAACGTCTGCACTGCAGTTCAGTGGTAAATCTTGTGTTAATCAATCAACTTGTTAAGAAGGAAACATAAAAAAGTGGCATACGCACATAGAACGCACTTTGAGGTACAGAGCTACAGGCGATACCTGTTCCATAAGATACCTGAAGGCTGTGCTTTCTGTTCTGGAATACATGTTAGTGAATCCACCATGAACTACTATCTGTCCATTATGTGGCTGTCCTAAGAGGATGAGTGGATTAAGCCCATTTATGATAGCACGGATCCAATTTCACCCCCCCCCATACAAAGAGTTTCTGTCAATCCCCAGAACCCATCCAACTCCAGTTGACTGACTCTCATATAAAATTGGAGAAGGTGTCCAGGGTGACATTAAAGGCGCTATCTGAGTGTAATGTATCAATATACTCACCTAAAGGATTATTAGGAACGCCATACCAATACAGTGTTTGACCCCCCCTTTAGCCTTCAGAACTGCCTTAATTATTTGTGGCATTGATTCAACAAGGTGCTGGAAGCATTCTTTACAAATGTTGGCCCATATTGATAGGATAGGATCCCCCACACCATTACACCACCACCACCACCACCAGCCTGCACAGTGGTAACAATGCATGACGGATCCATGTTCTTATTCTGTTTACGGCAAATCTGACTCTACCATCTGAATGTCTCAACAGAAATTGAGACACCTCAGACCAGGCAACATTTTTAGAGTCTTCAACTGTCCAATTTTGGTGAGCTCGTGCAAATTGTAGCCTCATTTTCCTATTTTTAGTGGCGATGAGTGGTACCCAGTGGGGTCTTCTGCTGGTGTAGCCCATCCGCCTCATGGTTGTTCGTGTTGTGGCTTCACAAATGCTTTGCTGCATACCTTGATTGTAATGAGTGGTTATTTGAGTCAAAGTTGATTCTTCTATCAGCTGGAATCATTCGGCCCATTCTCCTCTGACCTCTAGCATCAACAAGGCATTTTCGCCCCCCAGTACTGCAGCATACTGGATGTTTGTCCTTTTTCAGACCATTCTTTGTAAACCCTAGAAATGGTTGTGCGTGAAAATCCCAGTAACTGAACAGATTGTGAAATACTCAGACCAGTCCGTCTGGCACCAACAACCATGCCACACTCAAAGTTGCTTAGATCACCTTTCTTTCCCATTCTGACATTCAGTTTGGAGTTCAGGAGATTGTCTAGACCAGGACCACACCCCTACATGCATTGAAGCAGCTGCCATGTGATTGGTTGATAAAATAATTGCATTAACGAGAAATTTAACAGGTATTCCTGATAATTCTTTAGGTGAGTATATATATTAAAAAGCTTGAGGGAGAAATTGAATCTTTCTGGTGTTGTATGCCAAGAGTGGTTAAATTAAACTTCTCTTCATCGCCAACTGGTACTGTACGAAATCCACTGTATGATGGGGTACAGCTGCAGAAGGAGTTTGTAACCCAAGTCGATATTACAAGGCTATAAACTGGGACTTTATCTTTTAACATATTATACTGTATACATGTGGTTGTCAAAAGATCTCAGCAGTGCGTCATTTGACACAGAGGAATTATGTTTCAGACTCCTCAGGATGACATGGCTAAATAATCAGTCAGTAGCTAACAATAAAACCCAACAAGGGATCTTTCGTTGTGATTATGGGTAAAAATGGTGAGGCAAATAACAACTGTCGGCAGTAATGGAGCCCCTCTATAATCACAGCAAACAGCTCCTTCGGGTGTGTAATGACTTTTGTATAATGGCTATTGACGCAGCTGCACTAACTGAAACATTTTCCTAGTAGTATAAAAGTATATGAAAAAATAAACATAGGCAAACAGAATTATGTCTTATTAGCTGCCTGGTACCACGTAGATTGCCACAGCAACCAATGTCACACTCATAATATGTGTTTCATGTGAATATATGGTGAGGCAAGAATGAATCTTCAGACTGATATTGCTTATAGCTGAAATAACCGGCTGTACAAAGTCTATTTTTCTCCAGATATTACCTGCAGTAAACAACCAAAGGCAATATAATATAACTGCAGCTTATATATTGACTAATCTGCTGATTTAAATCATATTACGTGTGTGTGTGTGTGTGTGTGTGTGTGTGTGTGTGTGTGTGTGTGTGTGTGTGAGAGAGAGAAAGAAAGAAAATGTGCATCCCTTAGTGAATTTGGGAAAACGTAATGAAGAAGTAAACTAAAACCTGCCGCTGCTGGCTGATAATGCCCACTTGCTGCTCTACCTTTCTGTTACAGATCCCTCATGCTGAGTGATGATAGCTCAAGTGATTGGAACACATCTTCCATATGTCCCCAGATAGCGGAACTGACTCACAACCAGTTTACTGATTGGATAACGGGTGTGGGCCACCGTTACGAGCAGCTAAGCGTATCATTGGGTGAGCCAACCCCATTAAGAGCAGGTCATCCAGATGAATGATTAAACAGGCGGAAGAGTGCTCTGGCCAATCAGCAAACAATCATTCTTTTAAATGAGTATTATGCAAATGAAGCATTGTGAATGCATCAAAACAACTGTATGAAAATGACGCCTGGGGTGACAGTGGGTAGAGGTGTGTGGTGTGTGTGTGTGTGTGTGTGTGTGTGTGTGTGTGTGTGTGTGCATTTATGGTCCATGGAGATGCAACTGTACACATAAGAAACTGGAAATAATTGGTATTGTATTTCAATCCCAAATGCCATAGATTAGTCTGCCCCCACAAAAATAAGCACTGCAGGCAGAGAGGGGGCTGAATACATTCAACAAAAGCATTGTAGATGATTTAGACTTCAAAATATGGTATATGCTTATTAGCTTTCTACCGGTGAGATCAATGAGAAAATACGACTCTCCTATCTATACAGTGCGATAGATTAGAAGCTGGAGTCAGCAGTTATGTAAGCCTATATTCCAAAGCGTGGAAACAGGGGGAAACAGCCCTATCAAACGGTTACAAAATCAACTACCAGCACTTTTAAAGCTAACTAATATGTTGGAAGCAACCACAGTCTGGCACATCACCCGCAGAAGAACAGCTAATTATCCACTGTACACTTTATTTTTTGCACGGATTAGGCATAAGGAGATTGAGTAATATTTCTAAACTTTAAAAAGCTAAACTAAGCTGCTGAGCTTAGTGTTTTGACCATACAAAACATGTTCTTACATTTACAAGAGCCATTCAAATCTGTTATACAAATCAAGGACCTAATGTATAAAAGGTTTTTCTTTTAGAGATATAATTGCCTTCCCATTATTTAATCTGTATTTATTCATGGGAGGTTGGGTGACCTACAGTACATGCTCTTTTTCAGCAAAATCCAGGAAATCTTCACATTCACTGTTATGCTGTACTGCACCTGTAATTTAAGACCTAAATGTTTCAGTACTAAATAAAAACATAGGCCAAGTATCTCGTATCTTAACATCTTACTGCATTTTTCTATCAAACCTGCTCCACATTCACATACACTGTAAATGCAGTTGCACAATCAGAGCTGGTACCTGCCCAGAACATTGCATTGTTTCCTACTGGGCACTCTGGAACAAGTGGGATCTTAAAATCCTCAGTTCAAATTGGTAGCTGACTTCTATCAGCAATAACAATTGCAGTATTGGCAGGTCACTGGCAGAGGTTACAGTGCCCTTTAACAAACAAATAACCTTTTAAATAGATGAGACCAGAACAGATCTGTGACCTACAGTATGTAATTACAGACATAAGTCTCATATTAAACTAATACATCATGTTTTGAAATCCCATAATAAAATCAATTCACCACTCATCACTTTTGCTTGAAAAACTAATTTGTGTAGTATGTTGGTAAAGGGAAAGGGAGGGGTCTTTATGTTCCTTCTGCTTCCACCTCCAAAGTCTGTCGTGAGCTCCTGCATGTGTCCCACCTACACCGCGCTGCAAGGGCTGCCATATGCTTTTTGACTCTGTTTAGGTTGATGTTTTTGTTGTTGTCTTCGCACGCTGCAGTATTTATATTCTGATCGCCCACCATATCCTGCCCCCTACTGACACCTTGGCCTGTCGTGAAGGGTTTCCATGCCAACTCCCACCCCAGGCAGCAGCCCTAATTGGCTAGCAACCATGCAATGGTGATTTATGAGAAAAAGAAAACAACTACAAGACTAATAACAAAACAGAAAAAAAGCCATGTATCCATGTATTTTAGCTCAATTAGTGAAGACACAGAACATGCTGTGATATAAAGTGACTTATTTGTCATTTGCAGAAATCCATTTTATTTTATCATTTCCCGCTTACAATAATGTACCCCATTTGGTTCATTCTTCATTAATCCGTGTTGTGTGGCTTCAGTCTTTCTATTAGGTTTGTGTGTGTGTGACTGAGAGCAAGGATGCATATACATATAATTGGCAAACCCCTTTGATGCAAGCTTCCACCCAAAATACTTTACAGTGAACATGCCCAAAGGTAACCTTGATGCCGTCAACTCTGAGCAAATTCTGATCCGGCATCCACTTGCAGAGACTAATTAATTGCATATATGAGAGCAATTAAAAGTAAGTAAATTTTGGGGAGAATTTTAGAGTCTGCTCTCCACCATGTTTGATTAGTCCCCAGCAGCGAAATGCAAAGTACATACTCATTATGCCTGTTTGGCACACCTCTAGGTTAGTGTGTGTATGCAGTGCCTGTGTAGGCAGTTTCCTTGAAGACTCTGAAAGTTATTGTCATACTTTCTTACCTCTATGAACCAAAAAGAAAGAGTCCTGTTTACCTGTTCACTTTTGTCCTCTGCAGTTAGTTAAAGAAGTAGTTCAATATTTGAGGAAGACACTAATTTGCTTTGTTATTTGAGATAAAATATCTATGTTACAGTTATGTCAAGCGCAGAACAGGAGTCAGTTCATAGTTGAGTCTATCTTAGCATAGAGACTGGAAGCAGAGCGAAGCAGCTAGCTTTGTCTCTTGTAGTACTGTATATCTTGAAGTAAAAACGACAATTTCTGATTTCTGGGGGAGTTGCAAATTGAAGCTATGAAGCGTATTTCTTTAATGTGTGGACTGGGAGCCTGAGCTCTGATGGGCTAACAGCTACAGCTGCAACTAATTAAACAAAATGATGCAATTATGCTTGCTAGTCCTATTTACATGTTTGGCATTAATACTAAACAAATGACTGGCTTAAAGTCTTTCAATGTATTGACTAGTGATGTTAGGTTCTGTGCCGAGGCTTCGGAGCGTGTGTCGAGAAATCCGTTAATCGCGTATCGAGGCTTGTATCGTTTTAGAGAATTGATGTCATTGAAAATATCCGAAACCTCACTCTCCGTCCTTTCCACGTGACTGGTTTATGAAGTGTTTCGAATCCACACGGTTTTATGACACATCCATGATCTACACAAGCACATTTACTGCCATCTGAATAGCCTACCAATATTGCCCCTCCTGCTCTTATGTCATAACCAAAAGGATGGATTTACACACGTTTGATAGCCACATTCCTCTCAAGCTTATCTGTTTATTGTACAGTCATGTTGATTATATAATACCAAAAGAAAATACACACTATATTGATATGAATGGATTAGGTGGAAATAGATAGAGGCAGTGTGATGGTATGGGGCAGCATCTCCCTCACTGGAAAAACGAGGCTTGTCATCATTGGAGGCAATCTCAATGCAGAGAGATATAGAGATGAGATTCTGCAACCAGTGGCAATCCCATATCTCCACAGTCTGGGACCGAACTCTGTCCGCCAAGATGACAACGCTCGCCCCCCACAGGGCGGGGTTTATCACAGACTACCTCCAGAATGTGGGAGTGGAGAGGATGGAATGACCTGCCAGCAGTCCTGACCTCAACCTGATTGAACACTTGTGGGATCAGTTTGGGCGTGCTCTTCGTGCCAGAGTGACCAACACAACCACGTTGGCCGACTTCCCTGCACTCACCTCTTGTCCCTTGGTGCTTGTGTACATTTGTCCACATTCATTTTATACATTGCTCCAGTTGTTTTCATATGGCATTCATTTTCAATTTGCTATCATTTTATCATTGCTTTAGGTATTATTTCAGGATATACTATCCCAGGTTTTTTTGCGTTAAAATTATTATATTCTTGCATCAAGCACTGGTTTAATTTAAAGCAATACACACAACCACAGTTTAGTTTAAGTTAGATTTATTAAGTTTCAGGTTTGAACAGTTCATTGTCTGTTTCTTCGTACTCACCTTTTCTTTGTTGCTTTGTTTGGTCCACCATGCAGGAATGTTTGGGGAGAAGCCACTTAGGGCCCTATTTTAACGATCTGAAACGCAAGTATGAAACGCAAAACGCAAGTAGCTTTGTGGGCGGATCTCGGGCGCTGTTGCTATTATACCGGCGGGATAAATGAGTCTTGCGCCCGACGCAAATCTAAAATGAGTTGGTCTGAAGTAGCTAGGTGTGGTTTGGGCGTAACGTGCAATAAACCAATCAGAGCGTCATCTCACATTCCCTTTAAGAACAGGGCGCTTGTTCCATGGCAGATTGCTATTATGACCGGCGGATTTGCCTGGCGACGCCAGCGGAGCTGCCGATGCGAGATGCGCAAAGTAATAAATGCCCGCCTGGGGGGGGGGGCGATGTTGCTGCTGCCACTCGGGCGCATCTCCTCAAGTCTGGAGAGGATTGCTGCAGCAATGGAGCGTGGGCCTCCAAACGCACCACCTGCACCTGTTGTGCCCCTTCCTCTTCCCCCACTCCATCTCCGTCCACCCGCTCCATCAGGAGCAATATCAGCATTACTCCCGGACCAGATTCCGCCGGAGTGTCCAATCCCACCGTAGTTCAACATCACGTCTCCTTAAGTCCTCTAATATTTCCTCATTTATGTCATCAACACATCCATGATTCATGGAAATGTGTAAAACACAAGAAGCCACAAAGAATGCTGCGACTTTTTGAGGACTGTAAGTGTCTCCTGATCTATCCAAACACATGAAGCGCATTTTCAGTAATATTTTCCTTTGTAATTATGTATGGTTTTCAAAAATGGGAACTGCTGTAGATGAGAGACGTGTATATGCGGCGTAGCGCACACGCTACATTATGGCCGCCCCCTCTAAAATAGCATCTGAATAAGGCGTTACTGACTTTAGACTAGCGCCACTGACTTTAGACCAGGTTTTCCTGGTCAGTGGCGGAATTGTTTTCTGAAACTGCAGAATAGCACAAAGTAACGTTATACGGAACACGCTTTCTCTTTTCGCTGAACCGCCCCCGGGAGCGCAAATACATTCCCTAATTTACCGACGTGCGTCTGTGGAGGGAAAAGTCCGCTGTGCGTCGGGTGCAAAATAGGAATGATACATGCGTCGGTGTACAAAGGCAATTGCGCTGAGTGCAAGATAGGGCCCTTAGAGTATCTGGTGTATTTCTGGTATTAATGATGTCATCACTGACATCTTGGGACAGAACCAAGTCATGGGGGTTTCCTGTGTGTATTTTTTTTTTTCATGTGTTTGGTTAATGCATTTGAGGGGTAATTGGAGTGAGTTGTGTACTTCCATGAAGTGTTCTTTATTTGTGTAAATGACAACAAACTGTGTCTAGCTTTGTCCAGATTTTGGTGAGGTTAGTAATGTTTTGTAGACTCACCGCTGGAAGATAGTGTGGCGGTCCAGGACTGATTGAGAGCCCTATAAAGGCAGTGGCATTTTGCTGTTCAGGGGAGGAAAACAAAAAAAAATTAAAGCTGTGCTGATACAAACAAGTGCTTAGGAAGTACAGAGTGAAGAAGTCTGCTTTTTTTACGATGCTCTGGCTACACTGCACAACACGCCTGTGAGAGAGATGCCAGACAAAGTAAATGTTTTCAGACCAGGTAAAGTCTATATGAATTGAAAAACTTCAGTTGTTCTTTTTAAAATTGTTTGTCTGCCATAATTTTGTCTGCCATTTTTTTAGCATGCTCATTTCAACTGTCAGTCATAGAGACTGTACTTAGCTATCCGCAAAAATAAAGTCTTGAAGGCTAAATATAACGTCAGACCAATTTTATTCAGCAATACTTAGGGGTCTATTATGAATTACTTCAATTTACAATTTAGCTACTCTACCCTTTTATATAATTATGTACGTTGTGTTAATAACAGTGTAGGCTATTATTTCTCTGAAAGCATGTAGCTTCCCATCTCTATAAATACTTGAATAAAGTCCTCAACTGCACAGAATCAGGCCTTGATTTTAAACAGGCTTGTATTTCTTGGGTTTGTAGCTCAGGTGGTAGAGCAGGCCCAGTGGTGCGTCCTCATGTCAAAGTGTCCTTTGTGTGTGCATATGAGGGACAATTACTGTATAGACAGGCCTTTATTTCTAATTTCCCCAGTGATGTATATTTTAGTCGGACACCTCTGTTTCCTAATCTTCTTCCATTTTAATTGAATGAACGCTGTCTGCTTTTGATGTAAACTCAAATGTTCCTTCTTAGAATATGCAGAATAAAATGCACAGTAATAACCAGTCAGTAAAATCGCTATGATTTGAGAGATGCCAGTATTTGAATAAACACTTTTATTTAAAGATGTGCTGTATTAGAGTAAAAAGATAGTAGCTTGGTAAGACTTAGCTAATATAAAACCTAGAATACTAATACTGACTGCATTGTAGAGCAACATAACCCGCATTATTGAAGCTGTCCACTAATATGATGCATGAACTAACCACAACCATATTCGCTAAAATACACAATGGTAAGTCACAGTCACACATGCCCAACTATTGTTCGTCACTGTCAGATTGATCTCAGCCGTAGATTAGCCATAGTGCATTGTCAGGACCAATTAAGGATGGGTCATAACCTCCCGATGGTCAGTTTGGATCAATGTGAGCGAACACCCAAACAAACCTAATTTAATCACAGAACTCTGGCAGGGTCTTGTTGATCCAAATTTTTGTTTTGGGATTGATTTAGTTGGGATTTCGACATTTTATGATTTCCAGCTCTCAAGGTGCTAGAGGTAGAAACAGGGTTTCTTAATGGCATCGGAGATGTATGATTGTATGCAGCAAAATGTTAATTGCTTTATTGAGTGAGATTCTACAGTATATGGAAATGAAAGAGAAGAACAAGAAGTGGAGAGAAGACTGGTGAATTTTATAGTATGTTGACCATCTCGTGGCTGAGGCAGTTTTTGAACGGAGACTGGCTTTCCACCAACGGAGCTTAAAAGAGAACAAGGAAGAGAAGGGAAAAGCTATAGATGGAAAACAAGGAGAAATGAAACGGAGCGACAATAGGAGCAAGCCAAGTGGAGTGAGAAGTGGTGGTGAATTCACAGCGAGCATGCTGGTAATCTCCTTGGTTTCATGAGTTGGGACCTTATTCCTTTTGAGGTAATAGAAAGAGGAGGCAAACATGAACAGGGAAGAGGAGAGGGGAGAAAAAATGACTCTGGTTCAAAGTGAAATGGATGGTTAGAAATATGCGAGAGGCCTGTCCTGTCTTTGCTTTTGTACTGTATTTTTTTTTTTAATCCCTGTCTTGCACATAGGCTCTGTCTCTTTCTCTTGTTCTGTTCCAAAATGCATTACCAAACAGGCTCAGAATAAAACCTCATTCTTCTCCTTGCATGCTTCCCTCCCACTTTACATCTTTCTCAACATTAGGGGTGCGTTGGCTGCATTAAATCCTTCTTTTTATACTGTTGAGTCATCTGTTTTGATGGCTGTGCGTGTGCCTTCCCCTCACCCCTGCCAGCCTCCTCAGCCTCGCTCTCTACTACATCTCTCCGTCTATACAGGGGCACAAATCTCCCACCGTCTTCTCCAGGGTTTCTATTTGTTCCTTAATCACTATCAGAACTGGCCGCCGGCAGCTGATCCGACAGTATGATTATGAGCCAGAGCTAAATAGGCAGTGATGGTGTGGTGGTTAATGGCGTTGGGTTGAGGTTTGTTTTTTATGGAGGGGGTGGAGCGGCGGAAGGGGAAGGGGTTGATGCGAGGCGACTTGGCTCATTTAGATGTGCTGTGCAAATTCTATCAGGGGATATATGATGAGCCTGGGTGCAGTAGATAAATGAATATGTGTACTTGGGAAATTTCAATGGCACCAAGGGAGTAGTTCTATGAATATGGTGTGGTAGGCATTGCCATTTCTGTGTTTAATCCACATATGATAATTATTCCCTCTTTTCCAAACACAATCAACAGTGGCTTAATGATCCTGAGATGCACTCCAGTGGAAGAACCCAGGGGCCGTTACGATAATACAAGGCTCATAATGCAACATTAACGCGTGTGCTTTAATTTGCAATGTCGAAACGACTCCGATAAAGGACAGTTATCACATACAGTGATGTTTTCAGTGCTCAATTAATGACTTAAAGACAATTGATCCACTGGAATAAATGCTCACTGCTCAAGGCGACTGCATTCAAGTAGATCTTTCTTCCATTCTTAGAAAACTATTAGAAACAAAGACTCTTCGAATGGCCCTGCACCTCCTATTGAAGGAGTAGTTTCAGATTTTCAACAACTAGTAAAGTTAAGAGAGGGTCCTAAAACACAGGGCTTTCAAACGGGAAAGTGGAGTTCATGGCCTGGAAAAAGTTAAAGGGAAAACACAAGACTTTCCTCCCAAGAATTTTTTTTGTGTTTTTAGGAGTAGTACTTACCAGTGTTTACCAAAAAAAAAATTCTAATCTTAACTAGTCGTTTTGGTGCCTTAACTAACTGCCGTTGCTGCAGAACAGTCACCTTTTTGTTAGCTAAACTTAACTGTAACGGATGCTGAAATGACCGTAACCTCACGGTGCCCTTTACCCCGCTCACAGTCACCTTTTATCAGCTAAATTTAACTGTAAAGACAGCTACATTTAAAGGTCCCATGGCATGAAAATTTCACTTTTATGAGTTTTTTTTTTTAACATTAATATGCATTCTCCCAGCCTGCCTGTGGTCCCCCAGTGGCTACAAATGGTGATAGGTGTAAACCGAGCCCTGGGTATCCTGCTCTGCCTTTGAGAAAATGAAAGCTCTGAGAAGTTCTGGAATCTTCTCCTTATGAGGTCATAAGGACCAAGGTTACCTCCCCTTTCTCTGCTTTGCCCGCCCAGAGAATTTGGCCAACCCATGAGAGAGAGACATCATGGCTTTCAAATGAGCAAAGTGGCAGTTGGTCAAGGCCACACCCCCACCCTCCACCTTGCCCCCCTCTCTCCTCCTCAATAGCTACAGACACAGAAATGGCACATACTAAGGAAAGCTCATTGTGGGACTGGCTCTAGTGGCTGTAATTCTGCACCAAGGCTGAATTTCGGGGAAGAGACTTCAGATATAGTATTAGGGGACCACTAAGGTCTATATAAAGAGACTTCAGATACAGTATTAGGGGACCACTAAGGTCTATATAAAGAGACTTCAGATACAGTATTAGGGGACCACTAAGGTCTATATAAAAGAGACTTCAGATACAGTATTAGGGGACCACTAAGGTCTATATAAAAGAGACTTCAGATACAGTATTTGGGGACCACTAAGGTCTATATAAAAGCATCCAAAGAGCACCATGTCATGGGACCTTTTAACTGTCATGTGAACAGTCGTCACCTGACCGGTTGGCGCATTTCATAAACTCACTTGACTCTTGCTGTTTATGATGCTAGCAACTGCACATACTTGCTGCCCAGACACTTCCCCAACACCCCCTTACTGCTTGTATCAGGGGCTTTTTACCCTCAGTCTAGTCTTCAGCAAACAAAATACATTGAGTTGAAGTGAAGGCCAGTAAAGAATGCTTCACTGTTTGTCCTTAAAAGGCTCATTGATAATTGTCCTTCTGCATTGTTCTAAAATTGGTGGACTATGTTTTAAAAAAGCCACACATTCTACATTGTTCTGCCAGTATGGATGTGACAACTTTTAAATTAAAGCTTGAAGTCAGCATTTTTTTTTCGTTTCTCTGTAAAAACACCTATTTCACCCTGGTTGCTTCTAATTTACCCATTATTTTTGTCCATTGAACAGACTAATTGTTTTTCTGATATTAGTTCTTTCAACATCTCGGGAGCTGTTCTTCTGGAAGGACAGCTGGTGTTGTGGACAGCGTCGGGCCATGACAGAATTTGTTTGCTGTTTATTAGATGGATGGATGCTGCTGTAGCGCTGCAGATGATGTGAATTTAGGAATGGTCTTACATTGCATATGAGTTGTGTTTCAGCTTATATTTATTCAGACAGGGCTGACTAAGCATGCTTGCTCATTCACAAATGGCAAGCGAACATTTCCAATGGAGCCATTGCCTAGATTAAGTGCCTTTCTCAGAGGAGAGCATGTTTAATCGACTTTTCCAGAGCAGATTTCCCCCCGTGATGTTTGTGTAAGCGAGTGTGTTTGTCTGTATTCAAGTTTGTCATCGATTTGGGTGTTTAGAAAAAAGACGAGGGTATGTTGCGCCTGAATTTGTGTATGCTCTCGGCAACCGGCATGTGGGTGTGACTTTGTCCCAAATGATAAACCAGTCGGCAAGCATGGGGCTGTCGAGCTAAAGGAATTTCAACAGGCGGGTTAGAGTGGTGCACTGTGGGTTGTGGCAGTAACAGCGGGTTCTTGCTGCGTGACAGTCATCCGAATGTCATCCACACACCCACTCAAACAAAGACAACAGGACATTGGATGGTACAAGCGGGGGAAAGGGAAGAGAGTGAACTTTTTTTTTTCTTTTCTTTTTAAGTCAGAAAAAACGAGTGAAACAGGATGGGGAGGAGAGGGTGCATGAGCAGAGAAAAACAAGAAGAAATGGTCATTAGGAGGAAAGAGTCTTGAAAAGAGAGATGAGAACAGTGAAGAAAAGCTGCACGACTCGGGCGTAGATGAAAGAGGGAGAGAGAGTCTGGGGCAGCGGGGAGGAGCAGAAGGCAGTTATGATGTGCATTAAAGAGATATGATTTGTCTTGCAGTACGCTATGGAGAAAAAGTAGAAAAGGGAGAGAAAAGAGACTTTATGGTTGCCAAGGACAACATACTAATGGGATACATGCAGTCACCCACTCAACCCTCCCCACCGAGCTCCCTTCTGTGTGGATCTGCGTTTGATCCTCCTTCACCTTTTAAAGCTTAGCTCTTCTCCTCGTCCTCAAAGCATCACTTGTTTTCTGTTAATGCTGTCGTTCTCCTTCCCTACCTGCATTTGCGTGCGAGCTCATGCTGTATTTGTGTGCATGAAAGTGTGCGTTTGTCCTCTTCCTCTGCCACATTTTTCACAGTCCGTCTACCTCCTCCACTCGTTGCCAAATCTCTACCCTACCAGCTTTTTTCGGCTCTCTCAGTCCTCCTTACTCCATCCCTCTTCCTCTTCTCCTCCTCCTGCTTCCTTCACTCTACAGCAAGTTTCATTTTATTCTCTCCACTAAATTAACTCAAGGGAGATGGGAGTGGATAATTCTGGTTTACTACAACAGTACATGGCTCTTGTATTTGTAGTTTTGGACAATATTCTTATAGGGTATATTAACCTTGTACTAGTCTGGCTAGTCCACTCAGCACACAGAAAAACGTTCTCTGGTTTATTGGAAATTCTTTAGACCAATTACAATTGGCTTGTTCGGCGCTAATAACGGTGCCTCTGCAAAATAGCTTTGGGAAGGAACCTGTTTTGGTGGAACATGTGTTCGTTAAGTTGTTTTAGTCGTGCAACAGAAAACTCCGATTGGACAGATAGTCTAGCTAGCTTTCTGGATTTACCCTGCAGAGATCTGAGGAGCAGTTAACCATAGTTGTGCACACACAGTTTTTTACTGTTGAATGAGAGGTTAGTAGCATGTGGAGTATAATTCTCCCCATTAGTATTCACAGCAGAAGATAAAGTAAGGACAAGGTCTCCCATTAGTCTGTTTTATTTTGAGTTCACAAATCTCATAAGACTAATCTTTCCCTCGATTTATCCTTTATACACATCACAGCCTTGATACTAAGCTCGGCAGTGCGCAACAGAGTGTGGGCGGACATAAACTTGATTTGGCCCATTGTTAGTCTGGTTATCACCAGACCAAGCTCATGCTTTTAAGATTGAACATTAGTCTGGGGAGTCTGCTCTGTATTTTCTACCGCACAAGAGGCGTGATCAACGAGCATAGTTAAAATGACTCTGTACACAATTGGATAGTCCTTCAACCAATCAGACCAACGATCCGGGTGATGTAAGCGCTTCGGTGGCCGCTATGTTGAATGTAAACAAGAAGCTGCTTGGTCGCCTCTCTATCGTCATTGTGTTAAACTGGCCAATAGCGCGCCAGGTGGATAAGCCAGTTTGTGATTGGTCCCCGCAAAATTGTAACAGAAGCAGGATAGATAAACGTACAGGTTTGCAGCCTGAGCTGCAGGGCGAAATCAAATCACCGGCAGATCGGGCTGGGTTTACCCACTCTAGCCCATTGTTACTTAATAAATTAAAGTACATTTAGTAGTGATGCACCGATGTGAAAATTGTGGCCGATAATATTGCTGTTATGGCTGATACCGATATTTACCAATGTCGATATCTCTGTACAGAAAACACATTTTTATGATAATCAAATAAGGAACTATTTACCAAAACGCATCGTTTTTACTTTTGTGATTTATTTTAAGAAATCACTGATATTGGGCACCTTTACCTGTGTGCAAAATATGACTGTCATCAGATTTTCAGAAGAAAAAATTAATATTTATATAAAAATAAATTTTTAAAAGGATACAAGTGTGTCCTGCTTAGACTCCACTCCCAAGCCATGCCTACCGTTTACAGACCGACAGTGAGGCAGCATTCAACTCAACCCAAATGTGTTTTATTGTCATTTCAACCATATACACAAAACATTTCAACGTGGCTCTAAAATAAAAAAAACAGGAATGATTCACATCGGCCCTATTCATCGGCCCTATTTTGACCACGGAACGATACCGATGTGTAAAACCGTGCACCACTAACATTTAGGCCTCTCAGCACTATTCAAGTTATGGCCTAACACAGATGTATGGATGTTTCTTTAATTGAACCGGGACAATGCACCGAGAACATTAACTTTATATAAAACAAGGAGAAATGTAATGTGACATAAACCAATTAGCACCACCAGCTGTATGATGTATTCACATTAAAATAACGTGTGGACATTGAAATGACTATTTTCTTTTGCCAGTTTTTCCTAATTTGGTTAAAATTCTTGCTACATTTTTCAGACTAATTGTTTGTCTTGCCATGTTGGACGTTGTCGTGATGTCCCTGTGTTCCCAGATCTCAGGAATTATACAAAAGTATAGTATACTATACGGAAATACAACACAAGCTTTGTGCAGCCAGTAATTAAACATGTAGATTGTTGGAGTTTACTGCTAAACAAACCATTCATAGTCAAAAAGTAAATGAGTTGTGAAATATATTTAAAAATGTAAAAACTTCTTTAACCTGTTATGTATGAAATCTTTCAGATTGAAATTTCAAATGTTTGTTTTCATTATGATAGGGAGCACATACTGTAGTCAGAGTCCTGTGATTTCCCAAGGTAACCATATTTCACAGATTAATGCACCCAGCAAAACATTTCCACACTTCACCGGGGGAAAAAAAAGTCAAGTTTGGGTAATTGGGCCAAAGGGATTTTTCCCCTTTCTCTCACAGGCTATGTGTCACCAAGTCCATGAGGATTCAACTCACATAATGCTAGTTAACTATCAGGTTTTAGAAGTTTAGATACTACCACTCTGAGCCATGTAAAAGCCAATTACGAATGTGTTAAAAAAGCCAGTGATTTGCTTTGATCTGATTTTGCTGACAGTTAAAAAGAGAATACAGAAACCAGCAGGGACTTTGGAACAATTGTATAAAAACTGAATTTCAATTGTAACCAAACAATAATCCGCTCTCATTCTCTGGGTGCAGCTCACAACAACTTCCACTCCTCTTTGTTGCTGTCATTTGGATTTTTCACAGACCATCCTTATGTTGCACACATGTGGGCTTAATGCCTCATCTCTTGTTGGTGAATTATTTAATAGCTCTCTACGTGGATCCATCTTCATTTTAGTCAGCCTAACAGGCTGCCCTCCCTTCTAAATTCTCTTCATTCATCCCAGGACTCCATTTACTTTTTTCCTTCATGTCCTTCACTGTCCACCCTCCCTTACTGGTCTTTATATCATCATTTCCTGCTCTGTCCGTTGATAGATTATGGCCTTAAACTTACTGTTGGGCACAGCAGTGGA
This sequence comes from Perca fluviatilis, assembly GCF_010015445.1. NCBI lineage: Eukaryota > Metazoa > Chordata > Actinopteri > Perciformes > Percidae > Perca > Perca fluviatilis. The sequence continues at coordinate 11,290,247 of NC_053112.1, forward strand.
TCAAAACATCATTTTCACCCCTTTATTTTGCCGTGAATCTTCACTGTCTGTCTCTTCTCTATCTTCTCTCACTTATTAATGGCTTCTTTAAATCCCCCTCCGTTTATTACACTTCGTCCAGAGCCTGGGCCTTGATGTTTGTTCAGTTCCTTTATATTCAAAGCACATTTATTCCGTGTTTTCAGTTAAACCAAGGACATTAAGTCAGATTTTTCTCTTCATCACTTGACACATTTTCTTTTTATTTGCCCCCTTCCGCCCTGCCGCCTCCACACACACAGCACTCAAGACCACCAGCTTCGTGAGGTTATGGTCCGTTACCCTTCTGTTTCTAACTTTATTAATCTTTCCTTCCGCCAAGCTGATCACCCTTTCATCCCTTCCTCTCTTTTTTTTTTTTTCTCCCAGATGTGCGCTTCCTCTGACCCTCTCTCATCTAACCTTTACTTAAAGCCAAAAGATTTACATGGAGATGGGGAAAAAATTGTCTGCTCCGTTCTCTTTTGATACCACTTAATATCTCTCAGATGCTGCAGTGGCCCCGCCCCTTTAATGTTAGATGAGTTGGAGCTGACCCGTGTCAATGTGCTCTGACATTTGAGTGGGCCAAGTGTGTTCTTTCTTGCACAGCAAATGTTTGTGTGTGGGGTGTGTTTGTGTGAAATGAGCCAGTGGTTATCCCATTCTTCCTTTGTTGCATTGTTGCCTGTGAATTGACATTTGTTCCTCAGGTCTTTGGGCTAAAAGGTGGGAGTAAATTTGAAATAAGAAGGGCTGATTATAGTTATCATTTGTGCATCTCAACAGATCAGCAGTTGCAGTTCCATCTGGACCAGTTGCTTTTTTAGAGACTGTCTTTTGACCAACATCTCAGCCAAATTTGGTGTTTCCACAAATTGCAGATACAAATGTGCAAGGGAAACAGATTTCAATGGATGTCCTTTTTCTGTTTTGGTGTAGTTGCAAGAATTGCTTGTGTACATACATTATCTGAGGGTGTTGACTGTAATCATAGTCTACCTGTTGTTCAATGTGTTGGGGGTTGGAGTAGGGTTGGCGACACTTGTCATGTCCACTTATTCAGATGTTTTTTTTAAATTTCTTATTTGGTTAATATTAGTGCTTCTTTTTTACGATCAATAGTTAAAAAATCTGTCTATGTTGGTGAACATAATGTATTAAATGTGGGGAGTCTCATCTTTGTTTCTGCTTAAAATGGAGACTTTGAACTTATCGAAGGTGAAGCTGTCTTCTCCGTCTGTTTATCGGTCAAACACAGATACTGTACCTGCATATATAATCAGACACGATCTGCGTATAATCTGGTATTGAATTTTTGCTAATAAATATTAGGAAGCCTTTGACCAAACACAATTTTTCAATCAGGAAAAGGGCATTTGGTATGCACACCTAATCAAGGCTGTCTGGTTAATTTACGCTTTGCATTGATTTGATCTTTATCTCCGGCTTCCACCCTTCCACCCTCTCTCTCCCTGCATGTTTCTCTGACTCAAGTGTAACCTCCTTCCTGTCTCTTTTCTCCTTCTCTCCTTTAGCTCTGAGAGTTCTTGCTTTGGCCTGTGGGGAAAGAACCATTTGCTGGGATAACATCTGTTTCCCTGCCTGAGTGGAGAAAGACAAATCCGATCCAACTGGACCACAACACGCACCGTGTATACCACCGTCAACGCCATTTTTACCATTCGATATAGCTGAAGACTCATCATTAAAAAGGACAATTTGTTGATATATGCGAAGAACCATCCAGACCCAGGAGGCTCAGCTGACGCTCTACCCAGCCCGTCCTCCAACGAGCTGGACCTCTTTCCCTCCCTCTCTTTTGGAGTTCAGTTAATCTACTAAAGTAGAGGTGAGTGAGTCAATTGCACTGTTCTCTGCAAAATGAAAACTCCATACATTCTAGTGTAGATCAGCTGTCATTTTGACTTGTATTCAATTCTACTAAGCCATGGGAGTTTCTAATAAGTCCAGTGCTTTGGGTTGGGTTTGACAGGCCAGCAAGCCTTAGCTGACTGCTCGCCCACTGAAGTTCTTTTCACAAAGAGCACTTGACATTACCCAGTGGCATTTCAGTGGGGAAAGCAGCAGCACTATGTGAAGGTTTTCTTTCTTTTCTTTTGACCAATTCTGGCCAAACTAGCCTGGCTGGCAAAGTGGGGTGTCTGTTGCCATAGCAGCAGGTGCTAATCCATATACATGACTAGCATGAGATTTTGGGAAGGTGTGCTGGACTGTGTTGAGGGAGAAAAAGCTGGGGAAGACTTATTAGGCGTGATATATTTCCTGGATCTGTCATGTTGTTGGAAACGGATGAGCGGCTTTGGCTCAAGTTGAAGTTATGTGCTTTCATGATGCATGATGATGAAATCTGCTAACATTTACAGGAAACTACAGCATTGCCTGTATCATGTTTTTGCATCAACCCATATACTGTAGTTATTTTAGTTTTGGTTGCGCAACCTCTGCGATGTTGTCCCACTTTTGGTATCCTGCTGTACAGCTGAAAGTGTTCTTGTTTTGAAGACGTTACTGGGTTAATGTCCTTCCTCGCAAATGTGGGCCCTGTCCTAGTTCTGCAAAGGGGAAACTGGGCTGGATTTGTCGGTTTGTCATTAAGTTGCACTATCCTTAACTATCTTTTGGAGTTACTGATTAGCACTTAACTCCAACACAAGCCAAAATCATAGCACAAGGATTCAAATTATTTCGAGTGTATTTCTATACATAATAATCACCTCAAAATTACACACTGACATTAATATCCCATCCACTTTGACAACACATTTGATCTATCATTTTAACATTTTAAATTCACTTCCATTAGCTGTGTTATTGTTTCAGCCAATATTTGAAACCTGCTGAGCAGCCTGACAAAGCATCCATTTTCTTTAGCTTTTCAAACCGCAAGGTGTTTGGCATTTATAAGCATGAGTATTTGACACACCGATTCTCACAAATCATTTTTACAAAGTTTTTCACAATGTGAGAACGTGCATACTGTATATCTCAACTTTGCCCAAGGCCCAACACTTGTTCTTTCACCTTTTGGTGATAAACCTAATCGCAGATGACCCCAATACCAGTTGCTTCCTCTGTCTGCACATGGTGATGGACTTTGAATTTGAAATGTTATCATTCATCATGAAAGTTTTTGTTGTTTAAAAAAAACAAAAAAACAATGAAACTAAAGACAATCAGCAAAGTATGGAGTTACAGTAAATGCTAAATTGCTCAAATTAAGTTAAAGTATGAAACCAGATAATACACACAGTTAACCCTCAATCCATCCACCTACACACTCCTTTAAGCTCATAATGGTCATTTGAAAGACCCTTTTGAGAGGGAGAAAACATTTCTATGAGCAGTTTTTCGTGTTTAAGACTCTATTTTAACCAGAGATGTATTCTGCCAACTTTTAAAAAGGAGATCCAATACTATAAGTTTTCTTAGAAACATAGTGATACACATTAGTTGAAATGTTAAATCACAACTGTTAGAGCTTTAGTTGTATGTATGTATGTATGTATGTATGTATGTATGTATGTATGTATGCATACATGCAATACATGCATACCTTGGGCTGAACTCACTTCGTCTCTCTCTTTCTAACTTAGCTAATCTGCTCGAACCCTTCCATTCTGCTTTGAGTTCACTTGTTCATTTAATGAACGCTTCCTTAAGTTAACCGTTTAAAAACTGTTAGGCCGGTTCCACACTGGCTGCGTGTGGCGTGAGCGTGGCGTGAGCGTGGCGTTTCTGTTGCGTGTAAGCTGCGTGGATTTTTCTATGTCTTTACACACCAGAAACGTGTCTGACGCGGTGCTTGACATGTGTCTAGCCTTGTCTGGACACATGTAGGTTTCCCATTGATAAAATGCAATACCATGTTAAACATAAATATATACTGATTTGATTACAGCAAAGACAACGTCGGCAGTATTGACGGCAAAATAGGCTACAGAATATTTCGTTCTGTATTGAGAGGTGCAATATATATTTATATTTTTTTAAATTACATTTATATGTACATTTATATCAAAACCTAGACACTTTAAAACATCAACACGTAATTTATTAATATGCGTGTGTAAACGACATATAAACGTCTTTTCCTATTCTATTTTGCCTGGAAACGCTTCCAACACGCTTGCGTGTCGCGTGGAAAACTAGCCGTCGGTTCTATTTCTACCAGGCACGCGTTTTCGGCGCTGCTCGAGCCGCGCCTGAGACGTGCATGTCACGCAGGCAGTGTGTAAGCTCTAACCTGTTAACGTGGGAGCCGAAATATAAACGGACACGCCACGCAGCTGACACGCGACGCATCCACTGTGTAACCGGCCTTAGTATAAAGACTCCTGGAGGTAAATACCCAACACCACTTTGGAAGTACAACTTCTTTTAATGATGTGCTATAGAAGGTTTTTGATCTTTTATTGGAATTATACAAAGACTCAACATGTTATGTTCAACAGCAAACTGGCAAGGTTTTTTTTTTTTTTTTTAAATCGGTCTCCTTCTGGTTTGGTGGTAATGGATCGAGATGGCTTGCGACTGTGTAGCTCTGAGATGCATTTCAAGTCTCCTCAACACTGAAATGTATATCACTTTTTGTTGAGGACATGGCAGCAACTAGCAGAAGTTTAATAAGGACCTAAACCTGATCAAACATGCATCTAAGTTGAGGATATATGCAGCTTAATTACTTGGAATGATGTTTTTTCATACCAACATGGCCAGCTGCACGTTCAAACTCTCTTTGTTGATCACTTGATATCGATCATCTGCATCATTGGTTTTCCCAGAAAGTACAATGATCGCAAGGTTTATGCAGTAAGCACCTGCAATATAGCTGGTTTGAATGAATCTTGTGCTTTAATCATTTTCTCATTTTCTGTTGATGCAAAAACACAAATTCATGTGTGGTTCATGGTTGGAATTTCAGTTTGCAGAAATGGCTAGGCACTGGTTTTAACTTGAGAATGATGATCACTGGCAGGGACCAAGCAGTGAATCATTGAGGAGAAGAGGAGGTTTTGTCAAACGAGGGTTTTTAATTTACCCGAAAGATACAAAATGACACAAACCAAGAACTTAACATCTAGGCCTATAAAAGAGGTCCACAAAATATAACTTTACTCCAAAAATAGCAACAAAACAGGATATGAACTCAACATATATACTGTCTTGGCCAAACCAAATTACACACAAGGGGAAAACCCAGTCTAAAGCCAAAAGGAAATCAACATGTGGATTATGAATTTAAACAATGTAATGTGTACTTTTGTTTGCCTGAATTGTTTGGCGTGTGGCTGACTGCCCAATAAATGAATGATGACAATGGTGTGTATTTAACAGAATGGGGTGAAACTGTGTACCATATTACCATTGCTGGCTGTTTTTAACTTGGGAGGCCTTGGGCCATCAGAGCTACAGTACTTTACTCTAAAAGCCTGAACAAGAGCCCACCTTTTATGTGGGACTTTTAATGGGTACCTTCCTAATATAATAGACATTCAACTGTTGCTGTCTACAAAAATGGATGATTTTTTTTCTTCTTTTTTTACATGTTTAGGGACAAAACGATAACTTTCAAGGGTTTAAAATCAGTGCACATTATAACACATGACCTCAGATTTCCCAGAAAGCCATGAATGAGTAGTTCAATCTTGACTTAAATTTGAAAGGAGTCTCACTTAAATCTTTTGACATCTTTTAACATTTATTTTAGTACCAGAGGGCTTTACAATACTAGCCACTCTCTCATTGTTGCAGAGAGCTATGCTTGCCATTCGGCTATAAAATGTGACGCTTTTAAACTCCATTCGTTGGGGTTTCATCCCGGTCAATGAGATTTTTCATCCTGAGCAGCTCTGTCTCTGAGAAATGTTGTGCTGTGACTAAAACCATCCCGGGTTGTTATATGTTGGCTGAGCAGCACACTTTGAACAGACTAGACTCAACTGGGGGTTTACATTTCCATGGCCATTTTTGTGTTGGTACTTGGCATTTTCTCAGCTGTGGTGTAACGGAGTATTGTCCTGGCGATTTGTTTTTTATTTATTTTTTTTTTTAAGATGCGGAGCCTGTATTTATTTTTTTTTCTCCATTGTATTCTGTGTTAAATTGTGCGCTCTGCTAGCGATTGTAATGAAGCCAGCGGTGGAGCTTGTACCAGCTTGCTTGGAAACTTGAATCGATTTTATGTTTTTAAAACTTCTGCATAATTTGCTGCATGCAGCTTACTGTACATACACATCCCATTGTATCTCTACATTTACTGCAACTCTTTATGCAACAATTTTTGATCTACAACTGAATTACATTTATAAATCAATCTGTTTTGAGTTGTCCTGCTTTGTGACACCTGGTTTAAGTGGTAAAACATACTGAAATGTGATTTTTTTTTTGTAAAAAGATTCTTAAAGTGATGGTTCGGAGTAATTCACCCTAGGGTCCTTTGCACCATGACCTCGAGCCAAACACGCACCCAGAAGCTTTTTTCACCTGGGTCGAACATTGGGAGAGTTAGCTAGAGTAGCGTTATCAGCTGAATAGCTTAGCGCAGGGGCTAATGGACCCACGTTTGTATCTTGTAAGTTACCCCACTAATAATGCCCGAAATGATACCAAACGTCTACAGTAGTACAAATAGGTTATGCTCTCATAAAACGATGGATTGGAAAGTTTGTAAGTACACCAGAAGTTTATGAACACTTGCCTGCTCTCTTCAGCTCTCTGTTGCTGCTGCTGCTACCTGCAGTTAAACGAGTGCTTAGGGCCGTCTACAAATTACTACACCGAAAAGAGTTACAACAAAAATATTTATTAATTCAATGATTAAATAAGGTAATGTCTCCAAACTTACCTCAATTATTACTTGTCTCCTGCTAGTTATACTACAGCACTTACGTTAAAAAAAAGTTAAATTAAAAAATATTTTTGCTGCATCTCTTTTCGGTGTTGTAATTTGTAGACGGCCCTAAGCACTCGTCTTACAGCAGCAACAACAACAGCAGAGAGCAGAAGCCAGCAGGCAAGTGTTATTTACATAAACTTCTGGTGTACTTACAAACTTTCCAATCCATCTTTTTATGAGTGCATAACCTATTTGTACTACTTGTAGACGTTTGGTATCATTTCGGGCATTATTAGTGGGGTAATTATACAAACGTGGGTACATTAGCCCCTGCGCTAAGCTATTCAGCTGATAACGCTACTCTAGCTAACTCTCCCAATGTTCGACCCAGGTGAAAAAAGCTTCTGGGGGGGTGTTTGGCTCGAGGTCATGGTGCAAAGGACCCTAGGGTGAATTACTCCGAACCATCACTTTAATATCTGTGATTCTACAGCAGTACAATTCATTTAGATGCGTCTTCAGCTTGTTGGTACTAAGATCATCATACACCAGAGAGTCATTTTGGATAAAGCACATGAGGCATTTGGGTGTTTAATGTATCTTATGAATATTATAACATGTACCCTTATAATGTTGGTCATTATCCTGATGAAGGCATTAACTTGGATGAGACTACTTTATGTCACAGACATCTGGTGCAGGCAATACATTCTCTGAAATTTCTTGTGGAGACATTGATTTATATAAAAAAACTAAATAAGTCAATTCTCCTCCTCCAGAAATGATAAATAAAGTCACGCACCTCCAGTGGTGGGATGTAACCAAGTGCATTTCTTTAAGTACTGTACTTGAGTACAAATTTGAGGTACTTTACTTGAGTCTTTTCTTTTCATGGCACTTTCTACTTCTACTTCACTACATTCCAGACACAAATATTGTACTTTTTACTCCACTACATTAAGTTGACAGCTGAAGTTACTAGTTACTTTACAAATTAAGATTTTTGCACACAAAACCTGTTTATGAAATAAAATGTTTTTTATCACAAAGTAAACTACCCAACAATATAACGACCTACAAGTCCAGCTGAAACGATTAGCCGATTAAACGCAGAACAATTTGGATCGTTTCTAAAATGTGAGGATTTTGTGAGGGTACTTTGACTTTTAATACTTTTTAAGTATATTTTTCTGATGATACTTTAACTTAAGTAACCTTTTCAATGCAGGACTTTTACTTGTAAAGTATTTGAGTATTAATTTAGTATTATTTGAATATAGAGTATTTATTTTTTTACTGTGTGGTCTTAGTACTTTTACTTAAGTAAAGGATCTGAAAACATCTCTTCCCCCCCACCCCCACACTGCCCACCTCAGGCATTTGTGAGCTGCAGGGCAGACAGGTGTGATCTGCCCCATCTTATTAGTATGCAGCGTCTGGTGTGATCCTGACGTGACTTGATTAAATAGTTTATCCTCCTGGAGCCAGAGGTTAGTTTACTCTGTGTTCACCTTGAGCAGCACAACACGTCTGTCTGTCTGTCTGTCTGGTAGGCTAACTAGTGGATTTTCGTGGTGAAGTATGTTCATGTCAAGGTGCGTGCATGGGTGGCCCCAAGGTGGCTTTGGTGTGAAAGTCTGAATAGGTGTGTGTGTGTGTGTGTGTGTGTGTGTTTTTAGAGAAAATGTCCTTGGTATTCTCAGCGTATTGGTGTGTGTGAGCGAGAAAATGTTTATGGGGACTGTTTTGAGTATGAGTACTTTAGGGTAGTCTGTGTTGGTGTGAGAGCACTGTGTGTGTGTGTGTGTGTGTGTGTGTGTGTGTGTGTGTGTGGTCAAGATCACCTCTCAAAGCCTTGATGTTCACTTCACATCTTCCTGATCACCATGGTGATAGCTCAGTCTGACTTCTCTGCTGTATTTGGGGAGAAATGACTTTGGGTGTGTACAAATGCACTTTGTTAAGCTGTCGGTTTTCTCTACTTTTCCATTTGTCATTTGGCCTCACTTTGAGTAGTCTATATAGACGACGATTTATTTAGTGGTTTGCTCCATTGCCGCCGGAAGATCCACGGGATGTCCCATATTTTCAGCCGGATGTGCTTCACCTTCCTCTTTCTTTGTGTTGCCATTCTAAAGTCCGGTGGATTTATGGTTAACCTCTCCTCAGATCAATCCATACAGCCAGATAGACTATCTGTCCAGTCAGAGTTTTCTGTCGCACGACTAAAGCAACTTCTGAACGAACGCGTTTTACCAAAACAAGTTCCTTCCCGAGGCCATATTTGCAGAGGCACTGTTATTGCGTCCAGCGCTTAGCGCCGGCCAAGACGATTGTGATTGGTTTAAAGAAATTCCAATAAACCAGAGCACGTTTTTTTTTCTTCCATCCCGGAATGCTGTTTGGCCTAGCCAGACCTTCCTCCGCAGCGCTGTGGAGGAAGGTCTGGTAATGCGAGACTAACATTTTGAGTATGTGCATCTTAACTCACTCAAGTGTAGATTCATGAGTCCTTAAGTGCCACTGTTTGTCTCAAGTGAAATGATACTAATAGCAGTAGGAACCTTTTTGTGAGTGGTATAACATCTCTGAAGGACCCTCGAGTGATATTCCTTTAAGTTGAATGAAAGTCTTAGACTTTCAGGTAATGCATCTTCAGTTCACTGATAGATTAACAAATCAGCTAATTTGACTAAGAAATCAATCAAAGCTGTGAAGGATTGCATCCACTTCATTGGAATACGCTTTAGATCTCGGTAAAACTTAAGGACACAGGATAAAAGCTGGACATAAATTGCTCTCTGTGTGTGTGTGTGTGTGTGTGTGTGTGTGTGTGTGTGTGTGTGTGTGTGTGTGTGTGTGTGTGTGTGACTCCTGCATTTATCATCAGCTGCTTCTAATGTTGGCGATGCATCACTTTTAAGATAATCTACTCTTGCAATTGTTGCAAGTCACGCTGAATAAAAGCAGTTGCTTAATGCATAAACTGCCAATGTTGTTTGTGTGACTCTGCTTTAAAAAACAAAATTTGGAGAATTGTGGTGTCCGGGATTCGCCTAGGCAAGCTCAACGATAAGTCCTCAGGAGGTTGCACTAATCTGTTTCATCACCTCTTCATCCCTGCATCCCTCAATCCATCCAATTGTTTTTCTCCTCCCCATTCTGCCAGTCTGGAGTGCCCGGTTCAACCATGGCTTTTTGAACACAGAAAGAGGCTGTGAAAGGCTGCCAAACACTCCCCACGCATCTTTCCCACACACGCACACGCACACACACTCTCTTGTCCTGGTTATAATTTCATCAGAAAGCTCAGCTTGCTTGGCTAGCTCACTCATGCTGCCCCTTCACCTGGGATGTTCCCTTCTCCTCGGTCCCCCTGTGGCGAGGTCCAGGTGGACCCAGGGAGGCTACAGTTCAGCCACCCTGCAATCGATCCACACATCCTGGGTACCCTCGTGGCATGTGGAGCGCCTGTTGGGATGGAGGTAAGGCGTTAAGGAGGGAGGGAGAGCCGTGTGCATTAGCCATGCTAATCTCATTAGTGCGCCCATGATTGAATCCTGTAGGAATCTGCCGCCACTGCCAGGAGAGACGGAGGAGCTTGTATATTATTAAAGGGTTTGCTCTGTCGCAGGGGAGGTAGAGGTTGGGAAAGGGAAGAAATAGAGAGGGAATGATTGAGTGTAAAAGAGATGTAAATGAGAAGATATACACAGAAAATATGTGTATTGAAATGCCAGAAAAGGAGAAGACGGTGACAGCCATAGAGGAATAGACTCCACTCACCAAAACTATCTATATTAAAGGCAGTGGAGAGTGAAAGCAGGGCCACGTTAGAGGATGGTGGTGATGAGAGAAACTGATAAACAAATGCAGCTTAGCACTAAAAAAATAGACACAATGGAAAATAACACTTCTCTAATTGCCCAATTACAGCAGTAACAACTATTCCTAACAGTATGTTGCTAGCTGAACAAATGCAACAACTACCATGCCAAAATTGGGCAATATAAAGTTGCAAAATAAAACAAACAACCTTATCAGGAATAAAAGGAAGCGCGACTGGATATACTGAACATTTAAGGTGACAAATGAGAAATGGAACAAAGCTGAAGAATAAGCAGTCACGCAGCAACAGCAGCGCCTACAGTTGATGTCTACAAACGTGACAAGCTTTAAATAAAATTTGAAATGCGGAGCGAGGAGAGTATTGATTAGCTTCGGGTTATTGAGAGAAAATGAGTAGAGCAGAAGAGGAAGAAGCCAAATGTGGTTTGTGAGAGAAATCTGATTCCAAAGAAATGACCGAAATCATTTAACAGAGATGGACACATTATCCTTGAGGAGATCTCGATTTTGTATCAAAGTTAACTCTTCCCAGCCACCAACACCCCCCACCCCCACACACACACTTTTCATGTTTTATCTTCCACCTTGTCTCCCCTGTCACTTTATGGCAGTTGTGCCCTTTTACAGCCTCCCATGTGGAACCACCGTACAATATCTTTTTCTGAACCCTCACTAGGAGTCCTCGTACACTTGGGACTGTCCCCCCAAAAAAAAAAAAAAAAAAAAACAGGCTAGGGAGTTGTCATCTTCAAAACAACCCTTTCTTCTTTCTTCCCTGTCTTTTTGCTGGTCAACCTAGTCTTTTTTTTTCTCCCCTTCCTGACTTTCTTCCTCAACTCTGTCGTACCTTTTTCTCCATCCTTTTTTCTCATTTATTTCTTTCCTCTCTGTAATTGGTTCCCAGTCTACCTCCTCATCTCTCTCTCTCTCTCTGCCTCTCTCTTCTCTGCCTCTCCCAGAGGAGTATCCTCTTGTTTTCGCTGCTGCTCAGGAGCCTTCTAACCCCTTCAGTTTTGGAATCCTCATCTAAGCAGACTGTTGTTTTACCGTTCATGGTTCGTTGGTGTCCGGGACCCCGACAGCTTCATTTACCGTGGCAACTCAATCTGTGGTTTTTTTTTGTGTTTCTGTGTATGGGACTTGGTGTGACACTTTGCTTAGCGTTCTTGTGTTTGCTGTGATATACCGCATCTCATTACCTAAAGTCACTCTCTTGACAAGAACATGTAATGGCTCCCTGGCTGCCGAAATGCTCCTCCCTTTCTTTCCCTTGTTCTATTCTGTGTCTTGCACATTATTAAAGAAGCACCGCTTCTGGCCAGTTTTTAATGGATGTCTGTTAATGATATACTGTATATACCTAATTAATAATCAGTGTGGCTATTGATCAAAGTGCCAGATCAGATTTTCTCAAACTTTAAGTCAAATTGTAATGAGTAGGAGGGTATGGACCTTATTTTTTTATTTATTTATTTTTTTTCACAGCAGACATTTTGACTTGTCGTAGTAGGAAAAGCCCAGCTGAAATTGATAACCTTTTAACCATAGTCCTCAGAAATCCACCGGAGTTTAAAATAACAACACAAAGCAAGCGGAAGGTAACGGGACATCCAAAAAGAGTGACATCCGACGGAATTTCCGGCAGAACGAGAGCAATCCCGAAGTTTTTTTTTTTATCAATTAAGATGTTGAAGCTTATTGGTATCCATACTCTTACCAATACTCGTCCAAAGATAGCGTTCCGCCTAGGGGGGCTCCACCGCTCTCCCCATAGAATAACAATGGAACAGCCAGCACAGAGCGGTTTTACCACCTGGTCATGTGTAGGTGGCTTTAGGCTCTAGCCATCCTAGTTGTAACCTGTAATCTGATCCCGTTCATTCTCGTCTTTCGCCTCCATTGTTCTGTATCTCTCTTTCCTCCTATCCCTCTTTTTCCATTCCTTCTACTTTGACTTTTGTATTTGTCGCTTCCGTTCCCTTCCTCTTAAGCCCTTTTCTGCTACGGTTTTTCTTTTTGCCAGCTCTGCCCCCTTTGCATGTCCAGCTCTCCGTTTATTGGCTTATCCGTGGTGTCTTGTCAGAATCGCCATCCAAATCTCTTTAATGCCAAAGACGTGTGACACAAGCCAGGAAGCCGGCTGGTTAACAGACTCTCAGATCTCTCAGATTCCTCTGCTAACAATTTCTTTCCTTTCATTTTCTTTGGTTTCCCTCGTCCTCGATCTCCTGACTCCTTCCCCCTTACAACTTTACATTGTCTGTTTTCATTTCATTCGCTTTGTCACACAGATGACCTTTTGTTGTGTCCCAGACTCTCGGTTTCCCTTTCGTCATTCTCTTTTCATCTACCTGTCATTTGATTTCCTCTCTTTCTGTGTCTCTGTCTCAGGTGCATTGCTTGATATCTTCCGTCATCATTCAGAGGTCAGTGCAGGGCCCAACCTTTTATCTCAGGGGTGAAGTCTCACCATTATGTGGCTGTAGAGAGATGGCCAACCCTTCACTCATGTAAAACGTGGCTTCCCAGACCTTTTGGTCTTCCCACAAGCGAAAGATAAAAAAGGGATTTCGCTTTTCACCTTCCTATTGCTTATATTTTTTAGATTTATGATGTCTGATGCATTTTGAGGATGGCTACAGACAGGGATTGCGGTCCTTTTCTTCCCCTGTCTGTGTCCTCATCTACCTTTCCTGTTCATAAAGGTTTCCAAAACATAACCCATTCAAATAGATGACACATCATTTCGAAGGACAGATGATCGTCTCTTCTATAATTATCTGTTTTGCGATCTTTGACCTTAATTGATTTTGGCTGTTCTCAAGTATATTGCTTTCTCTACAGGTTTTTTTTTTTTTTTTTTTTTTTTTTTTTTTGGGATTATCCTGTAGTGTGAAGCCAGGAAGCTCTGTTCCCAAAAGAATAGTTTAAAAATATATTGCAAGTAGGATTGGGTACCGAAACCCAGAGCTAATATGGCACTGGTGCCAAAACATTAGGGTTGGATCCCACATTTTCCATTGCACATCTACTTTATACAACAAAAAAAACACTCTGATGCTAGAAGTAGAGGCAACGAAAGCATCGCTGCATGGGACGCTAGTTTATATTACACTTGGCAGCAGGTAACGTTAGCCTACTGGCTTAAACACGATTAATGTGCTGACAGCTAAATGGTGTAAAGTCTGGCTGTACTTCACTGTAGGGGATTCCAACACTGGGACTTATAACAGCGTGCAGCTGCTGTTGGGTAAACAACAGATGGGGCGTTTACTTGAAACTGGTAATTCAAAGTTATTGTAAAATACCCTTTTCCCATCTAGTGGTTGTTTTTTTCCTTTAACTGTAATTTACTGGTGAAATAACTTATTACATTTTTAACGAATCATTTAATTTTGACCATATGGCCAGCAATAAATGAGCCGTTATTTAGTGTTTATTTTTATTTATTTTTTTATCCTTTTTTTTTTTTTTTTTTTTTTAAGTATCGGATTAGGCACCGTTAAGGCACTAGCACCGTTTTTAAAAGTATTCTTTTAGCAGCGGTATCGGAAAAAACAAAAATTGGTTACATGTCTTTTTTTTACCTTCAAATTCCTGCTCTTCTTAGTCACTCTCTCCATCCTTGCCTCTCAATACTGCTTCTCGATCTCTTTATTTTCTCACCTTTCTTCTCCTTACCTTTTTTCTTCATCTTGTTCAGTTTCCTGCTGTCTCCGAACCTCATTTCACACTGCTGTCATTTTTCTTACCCTCTCCTCCCCTTTTCTCCTTTCTGGTCTCGTGTGTGTGTGTGTGTGTGTGTGTGTGTGTGTGTGTGTGTGTGTGTGTGTGTGTGTGTGTGTGTGTGTGTGTGTGTTCTTTTACCTGATGTTGAGGATCATCTTTGTTTGTATATTAATCTTGTGCTCTTTGCGTGGGCTACTAGCTTCTGTACTTCCTGCCGTCTGTCCACATTCAACAAAAAAGCGTATTAACGTAGCAGTCAAATCAGGGAATGGAATAAGTAACATCTGAGATTATTATGGGTAACAACATCTTCAGGAGAACTTTCCAGAATGCAGAGTCAGAATTTACAAAAATGCAAAGTTCTGCAGAGGTATATGGACATAGCCTACTTCATGTTCAGGCAGTTCAAAACAATCGTAGGTGGATTTTGCTGAAGTCAGCCACTTTTGTTATTGGTGGGCCACCATAAAATTAGGCATGGTAGTGTATTTCCTCACTCTCCCCTCTCCCATTTCCCCAATCTTATTCTCAGATTAAAAATTCCAAACCTGGTCCGCCTATATCTTTCTTGACAGTTCTGCATTTTCTATTTTATGTCCCTTCTTTCCGCTGCTCATTTCTCTCTTGCGGTTTCCTCGAGTTTTTCACTCTATTTTTCTTTACTCGAGTTGCCGCCTCCTCCTTGAGGGTCACTGCCATCCATCTAACAAGCAGCAGACTTTTCTTGTCATGGTTGCCCTAGAGAGAGTGAGAGAGATTGTATACGGACATACCAGACACCCAACCAGCCTCCCCGTGGCACGATGTGTGGAGACTGGGATTGATGGAGGTGTGTGTGTGTGTGTGTGTGTGTGTGTGTGTGTGTGTGTGTGTGTGTGTGTGTGTGTGTGTGTGTGTGTGTGTGTGTGAACTAGTGAAGGCACTCTTGCAGCGCTTTAGGGAAGAATCTTGCATCTGTAAGATGACAAATCACACTTATCACCTCAGCAGAATCATTAAAAAGGGCTGGAGGCGTTGGCATGTCTGAGACCGAGAGACAGTGGTTAGTGGAGATATCGCTACTGTGTGTTTATACATCCACAAGGACACTTTCATGCGTGCACAGATTTACATATTTAAGTGTATTAGCCGGAGGCCAATGTTTTAAATGAATTACTATTAACCAATGTGTCAAACTGTGCATGAGGAATACACTTTATCTTACCGGGACAACAGGTTTGCAGTTTTGAACGTTTCTGTTTTTAGAGTTGAATTAGCCGCCAGTTTAACATCTGGTGAGCAGATATTTAAACTACTCAATCTGTTGAGAGAAGTTGAGGGGGAAAAACAGGTGGCGGAGGGAGAAGACAAAGCTGTAAGTGTAAATAAAATATCTGTGCTATGTTTGATACATTGTTAGGCATATTGTTGTGTAGCTCAACGAGTGTGGGACTGATACCGCCAGGGGCCTGACAGGCTGTCACAGTCGGGCTGTGTTTTTGAGTTATCTGGCTTCACTAAAGCCAACAGTGATGATCCAAGTTGACTGATATTGCACAGATGGTTGTCAACTGACTCCGCTAGCAGATTTATCCCAACAAGATCATCTTCACATGAGAGAGCAGTGTTTTTTTGAATGATTGGCCAATCACATGAAACGTCAACAGATGCAGTATATTTCATCAAAAATCATACAGAAGTATGGATTTCTGTGGGGAAATGACTATTGGACATGTAAATGAATTATCTGGAGAAAATACAGAATTATTTTGTAAATACAGCTAACACAAGTATACTTATTTGAATATTTTGCACACATGGAGTACATAAAAGTAACGATACAAAAAGAAACCAATGAATGAGAATACTAAAAATAAAATTATAATATTGTCTACTTCTATACATTACAGAGTTGTAGTCGAGTCGCCAACTGTCGAGTCCGAGTCAAGTCTCGAGCCCCCAGTGTTCAAGTCCGAGTCACCAAAGAAGACATCGAATCACCATTACCTGCGTCCAAGTCGAGTCACGGGTCCAGAGAATGTCTGTCGACTCAAGTCTGGGACTCGAGTACTCGATCAGTGCTACTTGTGCAACTTCATCTAACTTCGGAGTCCTATTTCATGAATGCTTCGAGTCTGATTTCATAAATCCTCGAGTCCAAGTCATCAGTCTGCAAGTCCAAGTCGAGTCACAAGTCCTGAGAATAGAGACTTGAGTCCGAGTCCAGGACTCAAATACTCCATCACTGATACATTATTAAAAATATAAAGAAAAGATACAGTAGCGGCTTACATAGAACAAAGTGAAGGATCCTGAAGTCATGTTTCATTCCTTATTGAAAACTGTAAACAGTATACCAACTTTTTATTTGTTAGCCTACTGTAGCATGCTGTTACAGGGATTATAATAATCTGCCGTTAACAGTGAACAGACACTTCTTAGAACTGCCCTTAAATTGTAATTATACTCTCGGGAAGACCATGTCAGGACCCTTTTCAGAGTGAGAAAATGCATCTCAGTGCGCTTGTCCTGTAAACAACAGAACAAACCTTCAGAATAAAAGCAGAAAATTGGAAAATTCTTTTAAATTGTGCTAAGACCTAATGCTTGGAACAAAATCAATGATGGAAATCAGTGGCGTACATAAACCGATGTGGATGTTGTAAAGCAGAAGGACAAAGAAACAAAATAGGTGAAAGCTCTTACAGTGCTTGGCACTCTGGGTCCAGTTACACTGCTCACCATTTACAGTTTTTTCCGATTGCTAAATGACAGTGGGCACAACTGGAGTCACGTGCAAAACTTAAACTACAGTCTGCACTACCAACAGACACCTGAGCTAAACTGTTCACATCACCTGCAAACAATTTGAGTGACTTGACACTACTCAACAGTTTATTTAAGGAAAAAATATAGATTGTATAACATACCAATTTTTACGTAAGGTAAACAAGAAGGAATGAAAATCTGCAGTTTTCTTCAATATAGTATTTTGTCTCTAGTAATTTATGGAATTACTGGGGGAAAAAACTAAAGGTACATACGTAACAGTACCAAAGAATAGTGTGACTAATCCTGCCTCTCTCCAGCATCATGTGGCAAGTTTTCTTCATCACATTGGATGTCTGCATCATCTCTAAATACAAATGAATGTGGTGTTTCTATTGCTTTCACCTCCTTTACCTTTGGAAAAACAGTAAGAACACAGTCTTACTATTGTAAAGATATAGTAAAATCTGAAATCTGTTCTGTTTTGTATGTGTGGTTAACAGTTTTGACAGCAGTGTGTTAGCATTTGAAGAAAGTGCTGTAAATGTACAGTGTTGTGTATGTTGTGGTTAAAGTCATGGAATAAGTGTGTATATATTTTTGAAAACTGTGTTCAAGCAATGAGAAACGAACTAGAGTTTGGCTGCATGAACTGCTGCTGTGCAGACTGTAGTTATAGTTTTGCACATGTGACTCCAGTTGTGCCCACTGTCGTTTAGCAATCGAAAAAAACTGTAATAAGACAATGGGGGGGAAACAAGTAGGGCACAGACACTAGAGGGTCATCACACACTGAATGCACCCATATTAAATATGGATGCATTCACAGTATAATCTGGTAGCCTACTTTTAATAAACGTGAGTGTGACGTGTGCCAGGGTGAAAGGAACAGAAACATAGATTTTCAACCCCACAGTGTAAGAACTGTATCATGTTGTCTTAAGAGACAGATTCACGAAGCATGCATTTGGGTGTTTTGTGGAATGGAGACACACTGGTTTCCCTGTTTTTTTTTTTGTTTTTTTTAACTTTAAGTAAACAATGAGTGGATTTACTGTGTATAAGTGTGGCATGAAGGAAATTGCAGATATGAGATGTGAGATGTGAGATAACCTTTGCATAAAAAAACTGAGTAACACTAGACTGCGCAATATTTATCCACTTGAGTGGCTGAGTGGTCTGCATGTAAACTTATATTTTCCCCCCAGCTGTAGATGAACATCTGTGGAGTAGAATATCAATAGCGTCATTTCTATGGTTAAATTTTGTTTATGACTGTTACCTCCCCAAGAGTACAAAGAAACTCCAAATCTTCTTGGGGCAACGTACTGCAGAAGATATTCGTGAGCTGCTTATTTAAATGTTTGCTACAAATTGATTATTTGCTAAGCGCATGTAGCCCTCAAAAGCACAGACACGTTTTGCAAATTAGTAGTCATTTCTTTTCCAGTGCATTGGAGTTGCAACAAATATTTTTCCTTGAACAAATTGACTGCGCAGCTCCGATACAGCTAATGGGATGACTTCATGAAGTGTTTTCAATTTTACCTATCAGAAAAATGTGACCATGTTTGCGAAAGTTAGGTGCAGCTGAACAGTGATGTAACCCAACCACAGCCAGTCACATACCATTTAAGAAATTAGCTCATTGTCGTTGCCTTCAACAATCTTAATAATATTTCCTACATTGTTGCTTTAGCATTCTCAGTATACTGTAGGCCCAGTGTCCGTGGACTGGACTGGAAATATCCTGGCTGTTAACATTCTGTATTTTAGTCACAACTCAGAAATGGTACGCTTCAGTAGAGGATAAGATGAATTTGCAGGCATTTTTTTGTGCTTAGGAGCAGGGTGCGATTTTCTGGGGGGGGGATGCATGGGATTACCCCCTTTCTTGTCTACATATCCCTGCCTCTGCGGTTTATTTTTTTTTCTCCCCAGTGGGGACAAAATGTACCCCCTCCTCAAAGTCGTCAATGCTACTTCACCAATAGACCAAATATTATATACCTAAAATATAAGTACTTTAAACTAAGTAAAGTACTGTAAAGTGAACGCATAGCACGCCACAGAATGATAAAATCGGAGCAGCTACCAGCGGCAGTTGTTTAGCCGCCGATAGGTGACTGTGAGCCGGCTACAGGCACTGCCAGATGACGCTCCTTTCAGGGGCCATGGTGGTTGAATTTAGCCAGGAAAAGTGAGCGTCATGCGCTGATGACGGTTAAGTTTAGGCACCAAAAAGGAATAGTTAAGAAAAAGATCGTGGTTAAAACACTCCCGAGGAAGGAACGAGTGTTTCCGGGGTGAACGCATTTCGTTTTCGCCGCGAAATGAACTCTGCTCTCCGGCTTGAAAGCGCTGTGTTTTATGTGGACACCATGTTGTGCTATTTCATTTTGAGATTATCTTCCATCGAATATTGAAGTTCATAATATGAACCCCCCACCCTCTGCTGTTTTCACAAATCCCACCCTGCTTAGGAGTCATTTGATTTAAAATGAACCATGTTTTGTATTCATTTGTCTCTCGGAAATCCGACCTACTGACTTTTTTAGGAAACCAGCTTTATAGGTGAAAAAACCATACGCTGTAAATAATAGACAGAACCACTGCAAATGATTTTCCCACTTCGTAGACGTGCATGTGTCTGCTTAATTAAAACATCACCTGTTTGTCAGGCCCTTTTTTTTATTTTTTTCTTGCTCATGACTGACTTTAGCGTAATGACAGGATCAGACTTCACAATATCAGTCCGACCATACAGATGAATATCCCCAGTAGTGAAAAACAAACCGACGCAGCCTCAGGGACGTATCCAGCTGTTGACGTGGAAAAGGGAAACTAATCATTTGACTTCACCCTCTGCACGTATGCTGCACACCCACACTCTCTAAATGGTAATAAAAAAAGATCATTCATTTAAAAAGAATGGCGTCCGTTCCATTCATCAAACTTGCGTTTACGGGTGTGAACTTATGATGTTGGCGCTGTGAGGTGGAACAGTGAATTCGGTCTCTGGCACCTCCTTCCTGATAACCTATGTTTATCATTAAACTCTTCAAAGGTAGCAAGCTATGGATTGGTCAGGGTCCAATAAGTAGTCTCTATGGCTCTATATTTGACTGATCGGACTCCAAAGGCAAAAAGATTGTGTAGTAGATTTGTGTGTAACCCTTATTTCCCACCGGGCATGTCTGTGCTGCGTTCCGGGCGCGTTGCGTGCCCTGCGAGTAATTGCGGCCATTTAAGTCGATGCTTGCTGTTCCACCAGCTGCGCCACCGCGCGTCCAGAAGCGTGCGTGAAGAGACTCTCCACTCCGCTAAAGATATGCGCCAGGTCTATTTTCACGCGAGCAGCAGGGCGTTCGGACAGCCGTGCAGGAGGTGAAACAGCAGGAACTATCTAGTCAATTTTCCGAAAGACACCCCCCCCCCCCCATATCGTACACTGTATATCTCCTCTACATCACCACGGACGACAAGATTCATCTTGGAGGTGGAAAAACCTTTAAAAAAGGCATCAAAGATCTTTTTTATAAGGAGAAGGCATGGAGTTTAATCACAGGAGTGCCTGGAGTGGAAGGTAGATACTAACTTAATAAACACATGATTGTTCTGTAAAGTACTTGTAGAGACAATCAAATCTCAGTCGGGCAGCAAGACGCTCCCCTTCTGAGACGCTTCCGGTATGGTATGGCGTGTGGTGGAGGACGGAACAAAACCGGAACGCAGCACATACACACCCGGTGGTAAATGTGGGGGTAGCGGGGGTAAGGCTGCACAACCTGATGCTCCCTAAACTGAAACTTCTTCTCTGAATAATAAATCAAATGCATTCTTTACTCCCATTTGGAATTTTCCCAGCACCGTTGGAAATTGTATTTTCTAAACGGGAAGATGCAATGACACCTATTCTCACTGTTACGGCCTCCATTAAAAGGAACAAACAAAGGCTCAAAAGGGAATGGAGGATGCAACATATATAAAGAGAAGGATGCCAAACACCAAGTTAACAATAATCCAACAAGGTTTATTAAATAATAAATACTCCCAAAAGTAACAAACAAAGAGAAACAAAAAGGGACTGGAGACCCCGGCCAAAAAGAACAAAAGATGGGAAGACGACGGACCAACCTCGCAGTGGGTCGTCGCTCCCTGGGTCTCCCCCTAAACTAACTAAAAAGGGTAAACTAATTCTAGAACAAACAAAAAGAACGAATAACTGAACTACCAGTAATCTCCAGCCCAAACTAAAACAATAAACTAAAACAACAAAAACTCCAGCACCTATGTGTGCATGGAGGTTGGGAAAAGAACAAACCTGCTTGTGGAAGAAAGAAAGATGAGGAGAAAACTCCCCACTGGTGTGCTGCCAGTGTGCTCTCTCGTGCTCTGCACTCTCTGCCTTCTTATCACCTCCCCCACTCTACCTGAGCACTGATTACTCTCAGGTGTGCAACTGGCAGAGGGAGGAGGGCAGAATGGGAGAGAGAGAAAGAAACAAGAAACAAGACACAAGAGGCACATGTAACATCACTAAGAATTGAGTCACGGCAAAGAAAGAAATTTGATAGACAAAAAGAAAAATATGAGCTTAGATAGAAAAGTGTAATTCTCTTATTCTTGCTTTTTAAGTCAGGAGCAAGATCTCAAATATATCTCTGCATAAACAGACTGCACTCCAGAACTTAATTAATAAATTTTTCAGTTGATAACACACTTCAATCCATAAGTTTCAGGATTCCACATCCAACAAATCAACATCATCATAGTAAAGCACAAATACATTATGCTACCTATCCAACTAATTAGTTACACGTGTATATATAACATAATGAACCTAATAGGACATAGAAGGATCTTCACTTATTTCACGTTATCATATGCAGTTTATAAAAATAAGTCTGTTACACTCTGTAATGACGGTACAAAGCTCCTGCTTGATTAGTGCATGACTCATCATCTAAAGCATGTAAGCAATACATTTATAGGGTGAACTCCTGTGGCTTAATAACCATAAATGGTCAAGCCATTTTATGTGATTACTGAATGTTTAAAAACTGGAGACACAGTTAACTCAAATGTAATTGCCTGTCATTAAATAAGCTAGAAACAAATTAAGTGGACAAAAGCCTTTCAGACTATAATGCCTTGAATTTCTCTGATTTACTCTTTTCATGCACACTATGATCAAGGCAGACATACAGTAAATATCTTATCATAAATGTAATATCGTCTCAAAACTGCTGATTTCATTTGAATTTCACTGTCACAATGTTATATTCTGCCATTTCTTTTTTTTTTTGCACGATTTGTCGTGCTGAGATTGTCCTCCGCCTGCAGGTTACTATCTGCTTTCCGGGAAAGGATGAGGGGCTGGAAATGGTCACGGTGAAAATATATGAGGGAGAAGAGGGATAAAGGTTAACAGAGATAGAGGCAGGAAAAGGGGGATGAGTGAGAGAAAGAGAAATGTCGAGTAAATTGGTGAGGACGATCAGCCATCCAGATCTAATATGGACTGTCGGTCTCTGGGCGCACCAGGCGCAGCCTACCGGCTACAACATAACAAACACGTGTGTGTGTGTGTGTGTGTGTGTGTGTGTGTGTGTGTGTGTGTGTGTGTGTGTGTGTGTGTGTGTGGATTATCCCTTGTAGCTGGACCAGCTCACTGTCTGACATGCTGACTTTCTGGCCTGCAGACTGTGTGGCAGATGGAGGGTTGGAGAAACTTAACTTTTGAAGTTATGTGTTCTTTAACAAGGTTCAGTATCTCTCAGCAAAACAGCAGAAATGGTGATTAAAACTCTAGAAAACACTGGCCGCTACAAGAAACCATTCCAATCACTGGCAATACAACTTTTAAACACTTCATCACTGAGCGTTAGATAAAAGTCATATACATCACAACACTGCACTGTTCAACTTGCTCAAACATAGGTTTAATTTTCATCGTCATGAATACTATTAAAGTAGTTGTACATTTTTATTCCCAACGTGTATATCAGGCATGCAAACTTCTCCCCTTTTGGCAAAATATGGAAATATGGCTCAAACACGTATGGATTGTTGTGGATACAGCAGATGACGTGCATTGCTATGGATTATATCTTCCATGGATTATATCGGATTGCATGGAAAGGTAGGATGCCAGCTGTGTATTTAATAATTGGTTTTCGGCGTCTGATGTGAGGCTCCGCCAAGTGAGGTGTGTCAGCATCAACGTTAGCGCTACGTGATAAAGTTAGCTAGCTCCGGGCTGTCACTGAAATTGACAGATCTGAACCATCGCCACTTTAAGTGGTTTGGTGACAATTAAAAGCGGCAAACTTTGACAGTATGACAAAGCCAGAGTACTTAACATCACGGCGGCACAGTAACATCTCTCTTGATGCCTGGCTAAACAAAGTCAGAACGCCTTAACTTAACTTCAGCGTGCCCGGAACAAAGGCAAAGAGCCGTAACAGCCGTTACGGCGTTCTGCTGTGGTTTATCGTATGGTTTTGGATGTTATGGTTGTCATAGCCCTTTTTATTTTCTCATTAAAACAATCAAATTGACTCACGATATTTATTCACATGATAAAGAAGGTCTCAAATACCCCAAAAATGACATTAACTCATTTTTGCCCAAACATGAAGTTATGGCGTTTTGCCTTTTGTAGGGCAGTGTACTACGAAGCAAGATTTGACGTTAACGAGGTCACTTCAGGTTCAACCCAGGGTTTCGCGTATCATGACGGTGGATCAGTTGTTACCGGGTTAAATCGCCATGGTAACTTATGCTGAACACCTAACCTGCTCGAGGGCAGGTTATGTTGGAAATTAGAGATCAACCGGTGTGAAAGCACCGCCTACTGACCAATCAATACTCGATTGATAACGACATCACCGTTCTTAGAAGATCCGGTAGTGCGTGGAGAGAGAGAGAGAGAGAGAGAGAGGTGCACTCATACAAGTTAAAACATTTAGAGACAGACAACCCCGTTAACATTCCCTGATGGGTAATTTTTATGAAAGATATTGATTTTCAGTGGAGGGAATTGCGTATAAGCTATTTGTCAGCTTCTTGAGCCATGTATTGCCAATGCGCACATCGGTTTGAATTATGTTTTTATAGTTTTTATTTGCTCTCACGATTGCTTACCACTGCCAGGGTTGCAATTGATAATATAACAGGCTAAAGCAACAACAGTTTATGGAAAGCAAAAGTGTAATTATGGTCAGATCTTGTATTGCTAAGCGTTATGATCTACGCATAACTGCGTCTGATTTTTTTTTGCCAGCTTTCCTTCCTGCGTTTTGCCTGTAAAACCGTGTCTGTGTTTTTCATATTCATGTAGAATTATAGTTTGCCTTTCTTATGTAAAATATGCCAACCCGGTCTCACGGCAGTTCGTCTAAATGTCCACGTTATTCTTAATCTATTGATACGTGTTCACGGAGACGTTTTTTACGTGTAAATGTCACATTATTTTCTCGGGGAAAGGACGCCGGGAGGCGGCCGAAAAGGTCGCTCCATAAGCTGGGAGATTCCCGCCAGGTGGCGCCTGCGGGGACGACGCGGGGGCGGCCGAGCGGACGCTCCATAAGCCGGAGGCGCACGAGACGGCC
Source organism: Perca fluviatilis (assembly GCF_010015445.1). Lineage (NCBI taxonomy): Eukaryota > Metazoa > Chordata > Actinopteri > Perciformes > Percidae > Perca > Perca fluviatilis. The sequence goes on from NC_053112.1 coordinate 11,315,066, forward strand.
CCGCTGGGGACGCCCCACAATAACGGGATGGCGGAGGTTGGGTTTAGGAAAAAACTTACGGGGAAAGGGCGCCTTAAACGCCGGGGAAAGGGCGCCTTAAACGCCGGGAGACGCGCCACAGTAACACGCAGGACAAAACGCCACACGCAGGGATGCCATCTTATGTGAACACGCGTGTCGCTGGATTGGGAAACCCTGGGCTGATTGAACTAGTTGTGAACCACCGTCGTGACACAGGTTATGGGAGACCGCGGTTGTTAGGTTAGGTGAAGCCTGGTAACTGAAATAAATCCAGGGCATGTTGATCTTGATTCGTAGTACAGGCCTCTAGCTTCTTCATTTTGCTCTCAAAGTGCAGCAGATTAATGTGTTTAACTTTAAAATGTACAAAATGTTTACCCCCCCTAGAGGGTCAGGGGTCCGCCTTATCCTTCTCACCTTTTTTACCCCTGACGTGTTTGCATGCCTGGTATATACATATGTAAATTCTTTCCTGTATTTATCTTTGTTTTTGTATTCTATCCTATTTACTATTCCTTGTATATTCTATGTGTACTGTGTGTCTGAAATTTTGCTGCTGTAGCATCGGCGGAGCGGGGGGGTGGCTAATTGGGCTTAAGCCCCGAATGTTTTGTCAAAAGCCCCGAATCTTTTAGTTTTTTTCTAAAATAACTTAATTTCCTCTCTCAGTCTTTCTGACTGCAGCGGCAAAAAATGAAACAAAAGCTCTATTACCGTGCGTGCGGACGGTAATGCATCGCGCATCACTCAGCTTGTTTGCCAACTGCCAATAAAAACTAACGAAGAAGAATATAAATCTTCGTCGTTAACTTGTCATCAGGGGCTGGCGGCATAGACAGTATGACGCGGGCTGTTGTCATGTTATAGTTATGGATATAACTAAGTTTTTTATTTATTTATTTATTTTTTTATACGAAACACGAACAGGAACACTAACAGACCTCACCGGCCGGAGAGTGAACCGCGGACAAGTGTTGCAGGTTTGTGAATCCGCTGTTATAACACTTGAGTTAAGTGACTGTATTGCTGGCTAGCTAGCGAGTTAACATTATTAGTTGTTATTAAGAGAAATTAGTTGCTAATAGAGATGGGTGGATGATTCGTCTGATTTGTCATGTACACGGGGGTAGGAGGGTTGGGGGGGGGACACTCGTAAAACCGAAATACACAGCTTCAAATGCTAAGTTATCTCAGGGCATGTTTTACAGCTAATCTCGGCACATTAGTGGGATAAGAAGAGAGACTAATTGAGAAATATAGCCTAGTGATAAAAACATGAGAAAGTTTATTTCCTCCTCCTGATGACAACAATTCCAAGTACAGATGGATCAATATCACTGGAAAAGTGATTTTTTTTTCCCTACTTTAATTTAAAAAGTAAATCTTTAATATATTCTACATTCATTACATAAAAAGTAAAATATTTCAAGCCTTTTATTGTTTTAATCTTGATGATAAGGGCTTACAGCTCATGTAAATCAAAACTCCAGTACAAATGTATTAGAATTTTAGAACAAAATAATTTTTTTTTGTCACACAGATGAGTCAGCTAGGGAAGAGGAAGGACAGGCATCACAGCAAGGGACAGCAGGTGGATTAACTGCAGTTAGTGATCTAGGGACTCCGGAAAGTAGCCCAAAGCAGGTTCATCTCCCACAGTACCCCCTCAGCCAGTTTGGAGCTCAACAAAGAGCATTTAATAAGACATGGTTTGAGCAATTTAAATGGCTGGAGTACTCTGTAACCAGAAACTGCACATTTTGTTTTTCATGTCGCCTGTACGGAAGGCAAAACATTCGCGCTAATAAAGATGCACTCAGTTGCCCTGGGTTTTCAAATTGGAAGAGGGCTTTGGAATCCTTCCGGGAGCATGAAAGAAGTGCCCTCCACATTTCCACCATGACATGCTGGCAGAGTTTTAAAAGCACAAAAACTCATGGGGATGTAATTGAGCAGCTGAAAACTGCTAGTGCAGCAGAAATCTCAGAGAGGCGCCAGAACCTTCACCGGATTGTGGCAGCAACCACCTTTTTAGGAAAACAAGGCATCCCATTCCAGGGGCATGATGAGCAGGAATCTAGCCAGAATCAAGCCAACTTTATTGAATGTATGAAGCTCCTTAAACAATTTGACCCATTTCTACAAGAATATACTCCCCATTCTCATACCACTTACCTCTCTCATTTTTCCCAAATGAAGATTGCAAAGATGTACTCTGTGATTGGCAGACGAGGCCAGAGACAGATGCACAGAGCAGCTTGCAGTCTGTGTGCGTTTTGTTACGCAAAAGGGCGTAGTGCGAGAGTGTTTTCTTGGGCTTTGGAGGTTACAGAGCTTTGATGCAAAGTCCATTGCAGATGAGATGGAGGCAATGTTACAGTCACACAACTTGGGTGTCCTACTGTGTGTTGCACAAGCCTATGATGGGGCATCTGTCATGAGTGGAGCAGTGGGCGGTGTCCAAGCCCGCTTCAGAGAGCGACACCCTGAAGCAGTGTATGTGCACTGCTATGCACACAAACTCAACCTTGTTCTGTGCTACTCATGCAAAGCTATACCTGAAGCTAACGCATTCTTACACATTTTTCAGCAACTCACTTGTGAACCACAACAAGTTCATAGAAATCCAGAAAGAACTTGGATTAAGGCCATCTGAACTTGTACAGCTCTCCACAACAAGATGGGCGTGCCAGGTGAGGTCTGTCAATGCTGTCTTGAACAACCTTTCTGCCATTTTAGCGTGTCTCAGCAACATGAACACATCCATGGCCCTAGGGATCCGGTCAAAGCTCTGCAAGACAAAGACCCTCTACATGCTTGTGATGTTTTCCAAACTCCTCGGCATAACTGAAGGTCTATACCGGTACCTGCAGGGGGAAAGTTTGGACTTGAGCAAAGCAGTTCAGTACAAGACGGCAGTCCTTCAAACTTTGACAGAGCTCCGCACAGACTGTGGTGGTGAAGATGTGTTCAGGAGGGCCATGACCTTATGTGAGGCAAATGACATCCAGCTCCCTGTTGGCCCCAGGCAAAAACAAAAAAGATATGATGGTTTTGTGGTGGAGTCAGCCTGTGGGTCAACCTCCAATCTGACCACCTCAGATGAATTCAGACAACAGCTTTTTTTATCCATGCCTGGACAGGATGGTAGAGTTACTCACCCACCGGTTTTCAGGTCTGGGAGAAGCACTTATGTCAGGTATTCATGCTTGCAACCCAACCACAGAGACCTTTCTCTCTGAAGAAGCCCTCAAAAGCCTTGCTTCCCATTATAAGATTCAGTTGAAGCCAGAAGAACTCCTAGTGGCTAAAAGTTTCATCAATAGAAGGATGGAGAAAGAGACAGTCCCTGACACCTCCACTGTGTTCCAACTGCTTGATGAAGACATGTTTGAACGCTCCTTCAGTGCGTTGCGCCGTCTTCATACATGGTTAAGGAACACCATGGGTCAAGACAGGCTCAACGACTTGGCCATCATGTCAATTTAAGAGGACAATTTGAATGACATCAACCCTGACAGCGTTATTGACAGATTCGCTCAATTAAAGCCACGTCGATACAGCATTATGTTGCCGCAGAAGAAATAGAAGACGACAAAAAAATGCTTCATCAAGACAACAATAGGAGAGCAAAGATTTAGAGAGTTTGCGAGAGAAAGAATGGAGGCACGGCAGTTGGAAAGGAATGCAAAGAAGAAATGGAAGAAAGTGTGTGTAGGAGCAAAATAATGGAGATGCCTAATATGCTAGTTACTAAATCGGTTAGATATACAGAATTTCTGTATGGTTAATAGCTTTTACGTGTATATATTTATTAAATTCGGAGTAAGGAGAGAAGTCTGAAAATGAGCAAGGAGGAAAAATAAGTGAGTGAAGAGACAATGACACGAATATACCTGTGGAGCAGGAGAGGCTGAAGGACAAGAGGAGGAGAGATGAGGGGAGTGAGAAAGAAGTGAAAAGCAGAAGTTAAGAGAAGGAGAGGAGAAAAGAAAAAAAAAAAAAAAATATGAAAAAAAAAAAAAAAAAAAAAAAAAAAAAAAATGGATTTGAGGAGTGAAGAAGAAAGGGATGAGTGAGGGAAAAAGAAAATAGAGATGAAATGAAATATGAAAGCAGGTGAATTGGAAGAGGGACAAGAGATGAAAATGCATTTAGCAGTAAGGAGGCACAACGGGTGCGTTTGGAGGCCCATGCTCCATGGCTGCAGCAATCCTCTCCAGACTTGAGGAGATGCGCCCGAGAGGCCGCAGCAACATCGCCACCCGGCCAAGACGGGCATTTGTTACTTTGCCGCATCCTAGACAGCTCCCGCTGGCATGCGCCAGGCAAATCCGCCGTCATAATAGCAACAGGAACAATACGCCTGCTCTTAAAGGGAATGTGAGATGACGCTGTGATTGGTTATTTTCACGCCCAAACCACACCTACCTACTAAAGAACCAACCCATTTAAGATTTGCGTCGGGCGCAAGACTCATTTATCCCGCCGGCATAATAGCAAGAGATCCGCCCACAAAGCTACTTGCGTTTGGCGTTTCATACTTGCGTTTCAGATCGTTAAAATAGGGCCCTTATACTTTCTTTGGTTTATACTTTCTTCTTTCAGTGGAAGAAATTTCCAGAGATGAGTGGAGCATGAGTAAGAGAAGTTATGACAAAAAGAGGTAGGAGAAATGATTTCTGTTGTTTTCACAGCATTATATGGTTTTTCTTTTCTAAGTTTCTTACTGTATAACCTATGTACAGTATGTTACTGTAGATTTAGTTTTAGATTAGATTTAGACACATTATTATTTTGCATTTTCAACAGTTATGTACTGTGCACACAGTTGACAGTATGTTACTGTAGATTTTCTATGTATTCTGGGAAATTATCTTATCAGCGTTCATATTCGCCTCTCGGCGTGAGCTCACGCGTGTCTTTTTCATTATTAAAATGAGTGAGCATCAAGTCGACAGACATATCTATGGAAGGAACTGACTATCAGGATCTGGGTTGCGTTTCCCAAAAGTATCGTAAGCCTAAATAGATCGTAGAGACCAGAAATTGTTCTATAATCAATTTAAGGTTACACTGCTTTGGGGAAACTCAGCCCTGATCAGTGGCCGATTGTTTGGAGTCAGAGATATAGAATACAGGCCATTGCCTTCTCAATATGTATTACTTTAGCCTAACTATCATCATTTTCCCAGATAGTGAATAGAATTTTAGGCATTCTATTATCTCAAACAGCCTGAAAAATAGTGCATTTAGCTGACGTAATTGGGGGAAAAAAATCTCCACCGGGGGAGCATGCCCCCGGACCGCCCTAGGTTTGGGCTAAGCCCCGAATGTTTATATTGTCTGGCTCCGCCCCTGTGCTGTAGCACTGAAATTTCCCAATTTGGGATCAATAGTCTAATCTAATAAAATAACCTTCCATATCTCCTGCTGTCATACACGCAATGATAACACAAGTGGGTACTGTATATTGTAATTCATACAGCTCGTAACCCACTGTATAACAACTGACATTTAAATACAAATTGCAATATTGTACAAATTGGATTGTGCAACCATCAAACATTCATAAATAAAGCAATATTTGAGGAAAACCTCCATGTCTGTAAAGGCTAGGTCACATTTATACAGTTCATTAAACCTGCTGATCGATTCAGAAAATGTTACCTTGTAAACAACCAAATGGAAGTTTGTTTTGGGCGGTAAGAGAGAGTGAAGAAAAAAAAACATACTCATTTTGACAAGTTGACAAGTTACAAGTTGAAATCAAACAAAAACTAGTGAACATATTAATCAGTTCATGAAATCTATTTGCTTTTAAACGTGATGGATACATTCTTTCACACTGCTATAGTAGTAACAGCAACATTTAAGGTACGTGCCCACCATTAAGCGTCATTTCCCCGCTTCCCATTCATTGTCTACGTGGGCAGCCATACAATGCATTCTGGTAGCATCTCGGGGACTTTGGCGAAGTGGGGTGTCGAGTCGCCTGCTCCTCATTTGCATAAAGTTAAATCCAGGCTACTTCATGCAAATGAGGAGCGGGCAGCTCGACTCGCCGCCTCTCAAAAACTCACGAAAATCTTTTAAACTTACCGGTATCGATCTGAAATGAAGACAGATTCACCAACTGAAACTTTTTTCTCGCATAACATGTTTGGAAATCTCTTATTTTAGGAAATGTGTTTCTGAAAACGAGCCACCACTATGGTCTGTTTTGAAAAACTGGAGCAGACAGCCCCACGTGAAGCGTTCGTCTAATCAGGTGCAGCCATCTGGGTTGTAGGAGGGTGTAGCCTGTTTTCTTTGCTTGTCAGCGGTCAGTGAAGAGAAACTAATAACCGCTAGTGGCAAGCCAACTAGCGTGCAATGCTGGGGAGCGGAGCGATCCCTGCCGTGAAAACCGTAACTTGGAATACTGTACAAACCGTAACTTGGAATACTGTACAAACCGTAACTTGGAATACTGTACAAACCGTAACTTGGAATACTGTACAAACCGTAACTTGGAATACTGTACAAACCGTAACTTGGAATACTGTAGATACTTTTGAGTCACCATGGTGGGACCACCAAAAAGAGTTTGCCTACAAAGTCAAAATCAACAATTAACATCAAATTTAAGGAAATGGGGGATGGGGGGATAACATCCACCTGTTAAGTTGGAGCAAACTTAAAGCGAAAAACAGTTGTGCTTGGATTAGCTGATGGGCATTAGATCTTCTTCCATGCTTCACAGTCACTGGCTGATTCACCAGATGTTTGGCAACCAGCTGACTCATGACATTAAATCATGTCCACGCAGGTGCACCGTGGCCACTATACCCTGACACTCTGGGCTAGTCCACACAGCATTCCGGGATGGGAGAACGTGCTGTAGGTTATTGGCATTTCTTTAAACCAATCCAAATCGTCATGGGCGGTGCTAAGCGCCGGACGGGGCAAACGGTGCCGCTGCAAAATAGCCACGGGAAGGAACTTGTTTTGGTGAAATGTGAACTTTCAAGTTGTGAAAGTTGTTTGTCAGGCAACAGAAAACTCTGATTGGACAGATAGTCTAAGTGGCTGTCTGGATTTACCCTGCAGAGATCTGAGGAGCAGTTAACCATAGTCCTCAGAAATCCACCGGAGTTTAAAATTCCAACACAAAGAAAGCGGAAGGTAACGGACATTTGGCTGTAAAGAGTGAAATCCGGCGGAATTTCCGGCGGCAACGGAGCAATCCCAGAAGTGGAACGTCGTGGGTATAGACTACTTGATTACTGATATGCCAATGCTCATGCCAGCACTTGCAGCATACAGCTCCCTTCAGGACCCCAACTCAATCTTATCTGCTAAGTTTTGTATTGTTGTATTGTATTCCTCCTTTGTACTTGTGAGGTTTTCCAAATTTCAAGATGCTAGGGATTTCAGTAATGTACTGTTTTAGCCCTATCGTCTGATACGACTTCAGTTTTTCAATTCTGAGCAGCCATCGCAGCATTTTGGTTTGAACAGTCTCATAGTCTAATGTAATCTTTAGAGAAGCAGAAATCAGCCAGCTCAGCGTTGCCAAAGGGTCTGATAAAGACCCAAAACCTTTACCACTATTTTTCTGCTGTTTGGAAAAGAAAATAAATGCTAAGAGGAGCACACCCAGTGTGTGTGAGAGGGGATCAAGAAGATGAGGGAAAAATGATAGGGAAATTCACACTTTCCTTAGAGAACTCATACAAATCTAAATCAGAAAGAGGAAAAGAAAAACACCAAAACACCCAACCATGCCTTTTTTAATGATCAATCACCAACTTGTCTTCCCCTTATGATCTCCCTCTTCCTCCTTCCTCCTTCTTTCTGTCAGATTTCATCAGTTTGCCCTTCCCGGGCCTGGTCTCTTGCTTTTAGATTACACTACTCCCCAAAGGCCAGGCCCTTCTCTATCATCTTCCTCTGTTTATCCCCCACTCTCGTCTGTCTTCTGCTCTCACTGGGACCAAAGTATTTCCTCAGTCCTGTCATCTCAGGCCCCCATCTCCTCTTCTTTCATTTTTCCTCCTTCCTGCCTCCGAAGACCAGACCCAGCGCCTCAGCCCTCTGCCAGTCCACCTCTTCCCAAAAAGAAGAAAGTTCAAAGGAAACTGTTCCATATGGAAAATGAGATATTGCAGCAGCAAATAAAGGATAAAGGGATACAAAAAGCAAGTTTGTAGTAAGAAATGGAGAATTAAACTCAACACGTGTTCACTACCAAACAAGTTTTGCTTGCGTTTCTAACTTCAGGACAAAGTCCATATAAGGAAGATTTCGGGGTGGACAATTGGGTAAAAAAATACCCTCGTACTTTAGCACAAGAGACTGCATTTTGTTTCCAACCAACCTTCAGTCAAATTTTTTTTCTCTTTTTAAACATCACCATAATCATCCGCCAACATTAACCACGTGGTTATTACTGTAACCACAGCAGCGGAACCCATAAAGTAGTACTTATTTTAACCCAAACCATGACCTTTCCCTTAACGTAACCAAGTCGCTTTTTGTGCCAAACCTTATCACATTGTTATCACAAGCCTTCGGTGGTCGTGTACCACCCCTACCCCTCCCCCACCAGTTGCTAGTAGCCAAGGAGGAAATGGAGGATTAATAAAACATGATGGGACTCTTAAGAAGGCGTGAGTATCTTGTAGTTATGTCCTCTTTGTCTCCAAAGCTGATTGCTGCTGTTGTTTTTTTTTCAGCGGTGACGTAAAACTCATCGCTCACGCTTCAGCGGGTGAACGTCACCGGACGGCCCCATTTTGTAAACATAGCCATACTGAGAGAGTTTTGTGGAGTTGATTAATAAGCTCTGTATCAACTGATTTGGCAATGGCTTGAATGTAACGGATGTTCATCAAAAATATGAAATAGTTGCGCACTATAGCTTTAATGGATAAACATTCTCATTCTAATCTCAAAACATTATGACTCGCCAATCAAAATCAACTTGATGATAATTTATCATTTCATTTTGGTTAACATACATGAAAGAAACAATTATTTCCCACAATTTGCCACCTTAGCTAACCCAAAAAGGAATAGGCTGAAGCCAATGCTTATTTCTGCTTATCCTATAATACCCTAGAATCCCCAAAACTAAATGAAACTAAATAGTTGAGTACAATCCGAGTCATTTCAATCAAATGACTTCATAACCTTTTAATTATTTTAGATTTTAAAGCTTTTTTTGAAACTCAACAGAGATGTACACATTTTCAACTCATCATTAAGTTCATTCCATAATTGAACCCCCAACACTGAAACACATCAATATTTTATATATATAAAGTGAGGACTAATATATTAGTCCTCACTTTACCAGTCTCTAACTTTAACTTTGTAGTGTGAACATGTGAAGCTGATGAATACAAAAAGTAAAAACGTCTGGAGAGGATGTGATAAATTAAATTGTTACATTGCCCTCTGCTTTGCTGTCGCTGTCGTATCTGTTTCTCTCTCCTTTTCCATCCTTTCCTCTCACCTCCTCCGTTCCTATTTTCTCTCATCTGTTCTTGAGTTTCTCCATTCGCGTCTCTTCTTTCATCCTTTTTCATCCTGCTCTTCCTTCCCCTCCCCGCCCCAATCTTCCTCCTCTTCATTATCATCCTCTTCCCATGTTTCCTCTCCCCTCTCTCATCTATTATCTCTCCCTTCCCCTCCTCTTTCCACTCTCTGCGCTAATTCCGTCTTGCATGGAAAAAACAAACAGCCCAAGTGATGGAAAAAGTGCAGGGAGAAGGACAGAGATAAATGGACAGAAGGGGAGTGAGAGGGAGAGAGACATTACAATAGTAAAAGAGTGTTTCCATTTGGTGTCTCATTTAGCCCAGTGGTGTGTTCTTGCTGGCTCAGCCCTTAGGGCCTTAATGACCAGTATTAATGAAGCTCCCTATTTTCATTACACACACACACACACACACACACACACACACACACACACACACACACACACACACACACACACACACACAGGCAAGACCTAAAGCTTTTGAGTCAGTACAAAGCCAGAACGTGTGTATCATGATTAAAAAAGGAAAGAATTTGATTACAAAAATGTGTGATACATTTTTTGACTTATTAAATGGTGCAAAATCAGCAGCTCATTTTTTAGGATTTCTTCCCCTTCATATTTGCTTTCTGTAACTGATAGTATTTTCTGAACATTCCAAATCCAATGTAGACTTTTATGGTGGTAAGTGTCCATTTGCAGGAGGAAACCTACATTTTAGTCCATGGAAACATCAAATCTTGGTGACATCTGCTGTGCTTCTGTTGGGAAATGGTGTATTCTTTCAGCATACTCTGATATCAGACAAAAACATTAAGAGCTGCTGATAGGATATGTTGGATTAATAGATGAATGGATAATGGAATCCACTGGCAGGTTCAAACATTGGAAAGGATCTGTGCATAAAATCAAAAATGAGATAAAGCATGTTTAGGAGATTTGAATCTGAACAGATCAAACGTGTGTGTGTGTGTGTGTGTGTGTGTGTGTGTTTTGATTGTGGCTCCAAGGATTAAAAGCTCATGACCTCTGCTGCCGGCAGATGAACATCCTCCGTTCTCTGTAATGGGGACCGCAGGGAGTGGCCAGGCATGGAGGAAGGAAGGCGCTAAGGATTCTGGGAACATGAACATAGAAAGACAATGATAGAGAGTCAGAACACATCCCATAGCACTCAAATTGCCTCCTCGAATCCTCCATTTGCCTCCCTTCCTTTCGAGGAAATCATGGGAGGAGAGAGGCAACGAGCAAATGTGTTTCAGAGGAATGAGACGTTCTTTCCTCTGAAGCGTCACATGAATTTGTCAGCTGTTTGGGTGGAGGTAGCAACTCCTTCAGCTGCACGGCTCCCGGGAAGTCTGCTCTCTTGTATCCTCCCTTATAGCTCCTCGATGATCCCTCCTCGATGCTCGCTCCTCGGGGCAGAAATAAGAGCTTTGAGATGGCCTTCACAGAGGAGGGACAGAACGGTCGACTGAACTGAACAAGCCGAGGAACGAGGAGTCGAGGAGCTATCAAATAAGGGTGATGAAATTCAGCCAGGGAGAGTGGGAGGATGATGGATTGAAGATTTGGAGAGGTAAAAACGGGAGGGGAAAGCAGGAAAGACCGAATATTTTCAGTTTTGAATCTTACACAATAGATAAGGGAATGTTTATTGACCTGGAACCAGCTTAGAAACCAGCTTAGTGCTGCTTATGGTTGTCCAGCCCTGTCGCCTACATATTAAAATGGAGTGACATTCATGTAGTGAAAAAGAAGCGAAGTGGAGGTCTGGGTGGTGAATGAGTATATTGGCTATGCTTCTGACACTATTGTGTTCTGAGTTTGTGTCTTGTCCAACATTAGTTATCTACAGTACATTAACATTTTCTTAATAAATTCCCAAAATCCTATAACAACCATAGTTTAGTTGCCACCAGTGTTGTAGTGGAGTCACCAACTGTCGAGTCCGAGTCACGTGTCAGTTCCCCGGTGTTTGAGACCGAGTCCAAGTCGGAGTCACCAAAGAAGAGTCAGAGTCCAGTCCGAGACTAGTCACCATTACCTGAGTTTCAAGTCTGAGTCGAGTCACAAGTCCTGAGAATAGCGACTTGAGTCGGACTTGAGTCAAAGTCCAGGGGTCTCATTTATAAATGTGGTGTACGCACAAAACGGGGCTGAAAATGTGCGTACGCCACTTCCCACGCAAAGGTTGTGATTTATAAAAAACAAACTTGACGGGAGAATGTGCGGTCCTCCACGCAAACTCTGACCCATGCGTACGCACATTTTGGAGACAAAATAGGAATTGGCAGATGGTGAGGTGGTGAACTGAAGTCAGACTGCAGAAAGTACATGTGGGAATAAGGGTTAGGCTACTCTTAATATGTTTAAGTATTAAAAAATAATGCCTCACGCACATTTCTTCACACCATATGAAGATTATATCCAGCAGTGTTATTTGCGCTTGTACTGATTGATAATTGTTCCATAAACACCTCAAACTCAAATCTTAAATAAAAAGTCATTCTTAATATTTAATCAGCGCTGTCTCGCCGTCACATTGTCCGCTACGGAGCGCAGGAGGAGGAGATGGCCCGACTGCATGGAATACAGGATAGCATCAAATACCCTACCATTAGATAACTGCACAACACAGTGTAAATAACTAAATATCTGTCTTTAAAACTGTGCATATATCATCAAATGTCAAAGTCTGGAAATACAGCCGTTAAGCTCTCGCGCAATCGTTACGCTCTATGTCCTTGTTATTGGTCTAAAATTTAATACTGTTTATAACAAACCCTGCATGAAGAAAAGTGTGTTTGCCTATTACATTTCGATTTCAAATTGTATCTCGGGGTGGGGGATACCAGTTGTTGCTGTGATTTTAGCAAGGTGTTAACAATCACAAATTGTTGTAGACTAAACATAAATACTGCGGTGACCCCGTGCGTAATGCTGCATGATGGCACTGCTGGCCCTGCAGGAGGACAGCAATGGAAGAATCAGGAGAGAAAGAGACTTCAGGGACCATGACGATGACTGGCTCATATGCCGATTTAAATTCCCTAATGTAGCTGTAATAGTAATATAGCTGCGCTCTTGGATCTATGTACTGAATTGGGTCCAGTAGAGAGGGCAACGCGCAGGAACCGTGCCATCCCGGTCCAAATACAGGTCCTCCCCACTCTGGGTGAAACCGGCTGTTTCCAGAGGGAAATGGCTGACAGCTAAGTGTTTTTTTTAAATAAATATTATATATAATCTTCAACTTCATCACTAAGGCTTGTTTGGATATAATATATAGTTCTGTTAAATCTTATTATATACGTCTGGTATATCAAAGCTGTCCCCAAGTACCGTAATGCCTGCTGATTTGGAAGATTTTATGAATAAAGGTAGTTTATAGATCCGGTTTCCATACGCTGTGCGACAACAGCAACTGCGACAACGGCAGCAATTCCTGAGCGTCTGAGAGGTTTTTTTTTTTTTTTTTTTTTCTCTGCCAGTCGTCATGATTCGGCATGTTTCGGTGTAACGAAGAACAACTGCCAGGGTCATTAACATACTGATCAGCATTCACGAGGTGCTTTACATTGACTATTTATGGTTAAAAATGGCGTGTACAGGGCGGGATAAGAGGCTGATCCACGTACGCACACTTGTAGGCAATCTGTGATTTATAAAGAAAAGGTAACAGTTCGTGTGTACGCACGGTTTTATAAATCTAACTTTTTTTCAGCGTACGCCAATTTGGTCTTTTGGGCGCACGTACACTTATAGTAAGGATCCTACGCACAGTTTTATAAATGAGACCCCAGGACTCGAGTACTCTATCTCTGCATTAAACAGTTACAGACTATTTATCTATCTATCTATCTATCTATCTATCTATCTATCTATCTATCTATCTATCTATCTATCTATCTATCTATCTATCTATCTATCTCATATCAAATTGTAATGACCTATTACACATAAAAGTAGTTAGAAACTTCATCCAACTTCCGAGTCGTATTTGAATGCTTGAGTCGGATTTCATAAATCCTAGAGTCCATTTATAAATCCAGGATAACCGACAAGGCGAGCCTTGACCTAGTCTAATCTGTGCAGCCTGGCTTGGTGCGTTTCACGAAGGCCATTCAAGGATTAGGCTACTAATCATTTGCGCAAATGAACAGTTGTACTCTTTGCCTTAAAAGTAAGCAGAAGATGTTCGGCTACTCAGGAAATTTACCATGAACATCAATTTTCTACAACGCTAGAATATGATGCGTAAATATCTCTTTCACTCCGTCTCTACCTCTCTCTCATGGGCTAACATATAAATTACCTAAGTCATATTAACTTCAAGTGTTCATTTTTGCAAATGACAAGTGACACATTGAATGCTTTCAGTTAAGAGCAGTAGTTCATAAATGTATATTTTTAGATATATCATTCAGTCGGTCTGGACGGGTTTCCTTCTTTACATATTATATGCTTTGTAAGACACTTAAAACACTTGGTTAGGGTAAGGGAAAGATTACATTTATTATTTGATACTGCATGACAGTCAGATCATTCCATCTACCATCCTGACCACCAAACTTTACCTCCTTGCTACCTACCTGCATTGCCACGGACTGTTGGCATTGGACATACTGTACAGTAAGTTTTGACGCGTCTATTTGGAAAGTATAGAAGTAATTCCAAGGGATACTGGGATGAAGGCAGAACATTACAAAAAATATTGGGCTGTTCAACGCATTATTATTAAGAGGTTCATATGATAGCGTTAAAAGTTATGTGCAACAATTCCTATGATATTTTACAAAATTATGGTGACCGGTTCGAGTGACGAAGTTTAGCCAACAAAAGGGGACTTGGAGCCGGGTACCGGGCACAAAAACTTGACTGTCAGACGAGTTTAGGCACCAAAACCACTAATTAGGATTAGAATTGAATAGAATTGGGGTTTGGGATTTGGATCTTCACTGTCTACAGTCAATGTGGGGCATACAATAATAAATACATGGAAGCCATACAAATTACAGTATATTACTTTGCGTAGCTATATGCATTCATGAAAACAGCCCGCTATGTTTCTTGATATTTGGCTTCATAATGAACGTCTTCAACATCCAAGCCAACCTTATCGGGGCATTCAGGAAGCACCCATGCATCTTCAGGAAAGCACTGAGCAAATACAGAAGAGAGGTCCGCCAAACAATAAGTGTAAACTAAGCATACTAATATTAGTGTATCTGAGATACATTTGAAATAGTAAAAGCATTTCCTGCAAGCAGCAACAGCGGGTAACTGCAGTCCTTCAGCCTGCATGGTAACAGAGCCATTTCAGACGCACCTTCAACTCGGACCAAATGAAATTGCTACAGTCCCTGAGAGGCATAATAGGCAAAACAAACTTATATACTAGAGAGAGGTAGAGAAGAAAGTATTCGAAGGAGATTTTAGAGCAAAAGCAAAGAATGAAATAAGAGGAAAGCAGTCACACAGAGGCAACAGGCAAATGAAAAAAAAAAAAAGACTTAGGTTATAAGGAAATATGGCCAAAAGAGCGTTTGACGGAGAGGAAAATGAAAGTTTTAGACATACTGAGACCTGGATAATTAGCCGGGGAGCCACAGGAGTCTTCGTTTAAATCACCATACTATGCCTTATTAGCTCAATACGTCTCCCTTTAGATTTGTGCAGCAAAGACGCACAGCTCATATCGCTCACAAAAATGGTACAGCTCTGCAATTTAGTCTTTGCCTTCAATCTGGAGTTCATTGGACCGATGAATCCCGAGGTTCCTGCATAAACCTCCAGTTTTAGTGTGGTTCCAGACCAGATCAACACACACAATTCAAATTTTGGTCTGATATTGCTCCTGTGAATGATTGTTTGTGGGTGGGACTAAAAGTGTGCTTTGGCAATAATTTGATACTCGGTACTACACTGAACTGTAGCTACTGCACTGTTAAAATAAACCTTGGACTGATTGCTCCATTTGTCTCTGGATTTAAAAGCTTTTGCTTTATGCATGCAGTTATGTATCATTCAGTGTTGTCAGGTACATTTACGTCCCAATGTGGACGCTATTTACCCTATTTACTGCAAGTTAATGCACCTTGTTGAATTGGGTCACATTATGTTTGTCACAGTGAGAGTCTAAGGCGTAAACATGGTCTGCAGGTGAGACTGAATATAACTGACGGGATAGATCAAAACAGAAATGGTTGAATTAACACCATTAAAATAATGAGAGAGAAGCATCTAATATTCTGTTTCCAAAAAAAAAAGAAAGTTGGATGTTATGGCATGATGTAACATAGTTTGCATTGTCGCTGATGTTTGTGATGGTAAACTTTTATTTTTTAATGAACAATCTGGTGCCAATGTGAGCCAAGTTAGAAAATGCCATAAGTTAAAAAGCTTCAGAGAACCTGGTGACTAAATATTCCCCCAGCTTTTGGAGCATAAGAAATTAAGTTATGTATAACAAACAGGCAGTGCTCCCTAATTGTCCCAGCAGAGCTGTGCGGCATCCAACAGTAGAAGACTGGAGTTGTACTGTACCAGTCAGGCTCCCAAGATTATTTATTCGGCCTTTTTTTGTATAGGACCGCTAGAGACATGAAAGGGGAGAGAGACATGCAGCAAAGAGCCGCAGGGCAGAGTCGAACCTGCACACGCTGTGTCATGTAGTACACCTCTACATATGGGCGTCTGCGTCTGCTCTACCAGGTGAGCTACCCAGGTGCCCTCGTGCTATAATTTAAACAAGGGTGTTTTGCTGAGCATTAGGTTCCTCTAGAAACATATGGAGAAAATACATAATTTGTCCTTTTTCTCCTAAGACACTTACCATCATCTTTTGTTTTAAATTACACTTGAATCCATTTGAACCTGTCAAAAAGCCGTCTTGTTATCCCAAATACATTAACCTTCAATGGTTAATCACTTCAGTGAAACCTCTGGATCCCATTTAGTCAAGAAGTGGATGCAGATTACCATAAGCCCCTAGAGTGACAGATTTCTTTTAATGTGAGCATATCTACATGAGAAAATGCACCGACATCCCACGTACAGACTACTTTACAAGTAACAGAGGAGATCAAAGACACGTTAGCAATGAAATGCATCGGCAGGCGATGGAAACAATGTAAATGAATTTGAATATTGTTGCACAAATTACCCAGAACATCTGAAAGAGAAAGTCAGTAGGTAGCTGTAGCTGTGAAACATTTGAACAAAGGTGCATTGTCGTGGTAATTGCACATGCGAAACAAGTGATTTAGGGTCATTATCGTCAATATTAAAAAGTTACTACAGGCAGAAACAATCATGACAATAAAATCTGCACACCATCTAGGTATATGATTCATGATAAAATTAGGAGTAAATTGGTCTCGCTTATCTTTTTTTTTGTATTTAAGTAGTAATGATAGACCCAGTCAGCATCATGTCATAGTTTAAGCAATGCCCGTTGCTTTATATGATAAACAGAATGCCTTAAAGTTGTGTTTACCTTCACGAATTTCCGGTTTGTCACACTGCCAAATTCCAAAACCAAATTCCAAAACAATCATTCAACAATACATAATGTATACTCCTCCCCCAAAACAGTAAAACCTGTGTCATTGCAGACCTGCATTGTTCCAAAAGTACTTTACATCAGGTCAGACTAGTTGCAACGGAGTTGCCTTGTGTCTGCTTCCTGCCCTAGGTATACTTGTTTTTTGTTTAGTAAGTCTCATTTTTGGGGGGAGGGGGAGTTGTTGCTTTTTTAGAGGGTTACTCCAATTTAGTATTTCACTTCCAAAAAGAATGATCATAATTGTTAAAGAGATAATGAATTGTATTTCCTAGTGTGCGTAAAGCTCAAACAACACTGGATCCTACATTTCCCATAATGCAACTCAATAACTAACTTTTCCAGTCTGTACCATTCAAAGTCCATGGTGGCGGTCCAAAAGTAAAAAAATAAATAAAAAACCTATGTCTTTTACTAACCACTTTCCCTTAACGCCGATGGTAAACATCATGAGGTCAAGGAAAGCTGTGAAGGAGAATTCAACGGGGAACGGGTGAACTTGTTTAGGACGCTGCTCTGGGTTAAAAAATAAACTAATTTCCGGTGGGCGGTGTAACTTTGGATTCAGCGATCCGTTCACTCACAGTTCTGTATGCATGCTCACTGTCATTTTACGCATCAGAGATGAGAGTAAAGTTCTCGCATTAACTGCTTTATTAAACCACTCAAACGGTTTCCTAAAGTGCATTATTATTATTATTATTATTATTATTATTATTATTATTAGATGTGTTGCAATGTCTCACAGAAAATAAAATCCATGCATGGTGTGTCTGGCACTTAATATTCTGAATATGAGTTGACAAATGGTAATGCTTCGCTTTAAATTATGCTGCCGTAAGGACTTGTGGGACGGCATTGTCTCCTTTGCTTTTGTAAAGGATGGTCGAGCGTATTCTATGCTAAAGGAGATAACAAAGGAAGCATTGAAGCACCTTTCCTTATCACTTAGACAATTCGAACGGCTCTTATCATGGCAGCCACTTAACTACTTCCGGGTCATTTCACTCCGTTAGGAACGTTCCTAAGCAAAATTGAGTATTTGACCGCAGCCCATGAATCAGTTTGTAAGGCCAAGCCAAGATGGCAGAGTGAAGGCAGCCTGTCCCTCTGTGTTATATGTTTAGAGGTAGCTTGCCCTCTCTGATTCCTATGGATATCTAGTTTCTGAGCATAGTCCATGAAAACATTTTGAAATGTCAAAATGTCATTATATAGTGTGTATATATATGTTTTAATTTACACTCAATGGGTGAATGTCAGTGTCCACAAAGGAGTGGGTTGGGACTAGAACTATGGAAACACACGTCTGGTGCCAGCATCACAGTTTCCATAGCAACTACCTCTGTGACGTGGTGCAAAAGGTCTTTGAGTCATAAGGTGTGTGTGTGTGTGTGTGTGTGCTTCATTACAGTTCCAATATTTACTTGCTAACTCCTGACTTGTGCAAGACAGCAAATTAACCAAGTTAAAAGTGGAGACAGACAGACAGATCTCTTTCTCATTTCTTTTTTCCCCAAACAATATTCTCCATTGTTCTATTTCTATCCATCTTCTCCCCCGTTCAATTCTTTAACTAATCTTTAAGGAGCCTTGTTTTCCTCTTCTCTTTTTCTTCCAACATTCATTCCTGCATCTTTCTCATTACTTAATTTTCCTTCCCATATTTTGCCATTCTCTGATAATTGTTTTTCACAATAACTCGGAATAACAGGCACCGCCCCCCTGCTTACGTTGTTTTTCCGACTGGTAGCGTTCACATGGTCGGGATGCATGTTCTTCTTCTTCTGTTATATTGGCGTTTGGCATAACAACTTTTTGCATGACTGCCACCAACGGTTGCCCGTAACCTAGAGCATCAGGTGTGTTGAAAACATGGAGGCCACAATAACAGAAGATTCTCTGCTGTTTTCCAAACAGCACATCGCCAGAGGCCTGTACTACGAAGCAGGATTTTTGGCGTTAACGAGCTAACTTCAGGCTCAACCCAGGATTTTCTGTACTACGAAGGTGGATTAGTTGTTATCGGGTTCAATCGCCGTGGTAACTCATGCTGAACACCTGGTCGGGAGCAGGTTGGAGATTAGAGATCAACCGGTGTAAAAGCACTGCCTACTGACCAATCAATAGATTGATAACGGCGTCACCGTTAATAAAGAAGATCAGGCAGAGCGAGAGAGAGAGAGAGAGAGGGAGAGAGGGAGAGAGGGAGGGAGAGAGACTCATAAAAGTTAAAACATTTAGAGACCGACAACCCCGTTAACATTCACTGATGGGTATTTTTATGAAATATATAATGGGAGGGAATTACATATCGGCTTGTCGCCAATGCGCACATCGGTTTGAATTATGTTTTTATATTTTTCATTTGCTCTCACGATTGCTTCCCACTGCTAGGATTGTAACTGAAATAATAGGCTTAAGCAACGACAGTTGGAAAGCACAAGTGTAATTATGGTCAGATCTTCGTCCTGACTGATGGGGAAAGTGATATTGATAAGAGTAATTTACGCATCTACAGCGTGATCGGCAATTTTTTTCCTGTTTTAGGAAGCAGCGACTGTATTGCGTTTTCCCTGTAAAACCGAGTCTGTGTTCTTCATATTTATGTAGAATTATAATTTGCTCTTTTTATATATAACATGCGGCTCTGGTAGATGTTTGCGATTGGTCGTGGTGCGCAAACACCGCCTCTTTTATGTGAACGCGCGCGCCGCTGGATTGGGAAACCCTGAGTTGACTGAACTAGATGATAACCAGCGTCGTAGTACAGGTTATGCGGGACCGCGGTTGTTAGGTTAGGTGAAGCCGGATTACTGAAAGAAATCCAGGACATGTTGATCTTGCTTCGTAGTACAGGCCTCAGGTGTTTCTTTGTGTTATCTGCAGGACAACGAACGGGAAAAGACACGGATAATGTGTTGTTTTTTTTATACATAGGCCTATTTATGAATAATTTTAAACATATTATGTCTGTGTATGTTTCTTGGCAGAGGCATTTGTCCACAATAAACAGTTTATTATCATTGAAATATGTTCAGTGAACCAAAGTCGCCTCCATCAAAACGTCAGTTGTCAACAACGCGTCACCAACTGGGAAACTATGTTATCTCTTGCTGCGTTCATGCCACCTCGGAATAACAGGCACCGCCCTGCTTACGTTGTTTTTCCGACTGGTAGCGTTCACATGGTCGGGATGCATGTTCTTCTTCTTCTGTTATATTGGCGTTTGGCATAACAACTTTTTGCATAAACTGCCACCAACGGTTGGCCGTAGCCGAGAGCATCAGGTGTGTGAAAACATGGAGGCCACAATAACAAAAGATTCTCTGCTGTTTTCTTATACGAGCATCCAAACAGCACATTGCCAGGTGTTTGTTTGTGTTATCTGCAGGACAACGAATGGGCAAAGACACGGATAATGTGTTGTTTTTTTATACATAGGCCTATTTATGAATAATTTGAAACATATTATATCTGTGTATGTTTCTTGGCAGAGGCATTTGTCCACAATAAACCGTTTATTGTCATTGAAATATGTTCAGTGAACCAAAGTCGCCTCCATCCGCCATTTTTTTTTCAATCTCACCAACTGGGGACTTTATTTTTTTTTTTTTGTGTGTTTTTGTTTTTGTATTTTTGTGTATTTTTGTTTTTTGTTGTTTTTTTTGTTTTTTTTCGGTTGTCAACATCCACCGAGTGGGTTCCACATTCCACAGTTGGCGATGGTGGCGTTTTCACTGGGAAAAACGTTTTCAAAAAAAGGAAAACGTTATCCATGATTGTACCATTAGTATAGGGGTATATATGTGTATATATTATATATATATATATGTATGTATATATATATATATATGTTTTTTTTTTTTTTTAAATTTATTTATTTACTGCACCACTGCATTTCATCCACCATTCCTCCATGTCCACTGGGGATGGATTCCTTCATTCCTTCCCTTGTAAACCTGGCTCCATTTCCTATAACTCCATTCCTTCACCTTCTTACTCACCCCCCCCCCCCCCCCCCCCCCCCCTTTCCACTTTTGCATTTACCGTCTCATTCATCCATTTGTGTTCATATCATGCCACCATGTCCATGTATTCCTTATTCCATTTCAAAATTGTGCCTTCCACCATTCCACCCGTACATCCATGTCCATCCACCACTTACATCCTTCCTCCACCTTTCTTCCTTTCCTTTCATCCATTCTCTCCTTTCATTCCATTTATATTCCTCCATTGCATTCCATCACATTCAACTGTCTCATCTACTTCCATTCATCCTGTCCCATGTCTCCTTTCATTATTTATTTCATGCTGTTATCTGTCCTTTATATCTTTCTAATTTCACGTGTCCATTCTTCCATATACCTCTTTTCTCCACTATATCCTGTGCTTTATTTATTATTCCCTTCCTCCTTTTTCTCCTCTACTTTTCTTCACTCTTATCTTTTTCTTTCACGTCTCCTTGTCTTCCCTCCCCCTCCCCTCCTCGGGTCCTCTGTGTGTCTACATCTGTGTGTGTCTGTGTGTGTTATGTGTGTGTCTGCTGTGTGTGTCTGTGTCTGTGTGTGCCATTCCATGTGGGTGTCCTCCTGTGTCTCTGTATTTCACTGTGTGTCCATATTCTCTGTGTCCATCTGGTCCTCCCTTGTGTCTTCTGGTTCTTTCCTGTGTCCTTATTTGTGTGTCCTGTGTCTCGTCTCCTGTCTGTGGTCCTTCTCCCCCCCCCCCTCTCTGTGTCTATGTCTCTCTCTGTCTGCTCCCCCCTGCCTGTCTGTCTGTGCCTGTGTGCTGGAAAAAATTTGTGTCTCTCTCTGTCTGTTTTGTCTGGGTCTGTGTCTCTCTCTGTCTGTGTTGGGGGGGGGGCTGTCTCTCTCGGTGTGTGCTGTTGTGTGTGTGTGTGGTGTGTGTGTGTATGATGTGTTATGTATGTATGTATGTATATATATAGTGTGTGTGTGTGTATATATGTATATATATATGCTATATATATATGTGTGTGTGTGTGTATATATGTTGTATGGTGTGTATGTAGTGTTCAGTTTACACTAACATTCACACTTGGAGCTAATAATCTGTCACACAATGTAACACTGTTACCTCCATTTTCCATAGCAGATAGTACTGCCTCATGCTTGAGGCGAGCGTGGCTGGTCGTCATAGCGACTGCCGTGGGCGTAGTTTGGTAGCGTTGCATTTCCCAGCCCTATCAGGAACACTCTCGTCATAGATTTAACCATTTATTGCAATAAATAGAAAAACAGTTACGCTTGGCGCTGATGGCTCCGCTCTTGATAATGCTCCCTGGAACAGCCAAGCTAAGCTAAAACAGGGAGCACCATACAGAAACCCTCATGGGTAAAAAAAAAAAGAAGAGTGAGCCTAAAGAAAGACGTTGAAAACGATTTTAAACTTTGAGTCATGTTAGGACTCTGAAATAGGAAGGTGGAGGCTGGGGTAGTGGAGGCAAAGCGGTGCCAACAGTAGCAGTGAGTGAAGCAGCGTCATGTGTAGCAGGGACCAGTGAGGAGGGAGTCACATTTAAAAAGGACCGCCTTGTGGCTGTGATTGGAGTGTGTCTGATAGGAATGATAATTCAATCAGCGGTCATATGACTTCCGTGTCCTGCATGAACTAATGCTAAGCTTCATTTAACGGAACCACGAACTACCGCTGATATGACGGAGCACCATGCGGAGCAACTGCCGCTCGGCTTCATGCAGCTCGTAGCCGGCCACTGTAGCTGGCATCAAGGGACCAGCCGGCGGTCTCCTAGTTTTGTAGCATATCTTACGTTTTGGTGTGCATACAATATCATACGGACCTGTTCATGAGAATGCGTTGAGATGGGATATATGGTCCCTGCAGTATGTCCTCACAGTTATACGTGCCTAGAAAACATCCAGGCGAAACCAAACGACATCAACTGCCTCCTTTCATTGCAAAGGAGCAGCTCCTTATGGATGTCCAGACTCTTTACCCTGTAAGGATGACCCTTGATTGTTACCCAAAGCTCATGACCATTGGTGATGGTGACAGTACTTCACAACAGTATGGTACAACTCTGGCATCAGTGCAGATGCTGCACAAATCGATCTGTTGATTTACTTATCCATTGCAACCTAATTTGTGGACCCTGAGCTACTTAATTTGGGAAATCATCTAACTGCCAACCTGAAGAGGTCAATCAGCAGAGTACCATGGAGGTGTTCATTCTTATCCAAGCCACTTGACACACAGCTGCTGGAGGTCTTATTCTGATGAATCCAGCAGAACTGCATCATTTCAAATTCAAATAGCTTTGCTCTATTCTGGCCAGAAAGAAAATGCTAACTAAAGGAGTAAATTCCTACAATTTTAAATAAACCTCTCTAAATGTGCATGAGAAACATTTCCCAGATTCTAGTTATTGAGAATCAGTCGTTATGTTAAAGCATACATTTACAATTTGTGTAGTAAGAGTGAACATTTTCTTACCATTCACATTTACCCTCCTTAATTTACCATCTTATGTATGTCTAAAGTAGTTCACGGCATCTACTTAAAGGAAAATCCTGGCGCAAAATGAACCTAGGGGTTAATAACCCAGTCGACCGTTCTCTGGGGTATGTTTTCATGCTAATCGAATGTGTCTCTAGCTGAAACAAGCTAGCGCAAACCACTGATTAGCTTATAACGCTAGTCTTCGGGGCACTGGTAGAGTAAAAATAAATCGCTATTTTATAACACTAACAAGGCTCAAAATAGCACCACACTTCCACGGTAGCATAATGAGGGTCCCTACATGTAAACCGAAGCATTGACAACTTTGTAAGTGTGCAGACAGTTTATTAAAAAGATAGCTCATAAAGACATTACGGTTGGGAAAACAGTCATGACCAGTCAAACCACGAATGACGTGCAACCAGTAACCAGTAACATAGCTCAAGCAGGGCGTTGATATGCCACACCTGGCCATAGGTGGATGGATTATCTCCGCAAAGGAGAAGTGCTCAATAACAATATTTGAGAGAAATAGGCCTTTTGTGTACATAGAAAAAATCTTAGATCTTTGATTTCAGCTCATGAAAAATGGGGGCAAAAACAAAAGGGTTGTGTTTATAATTTTGTTCAGTATAGATTTAGACTGGATGAGAAACAAGAAAGTAAAAAACAAGAAACATGACGAACAAGAAATGGCAGCCAAATGTCAATAAATATATTTCCAGATGGTATTTCTCTCCAATCCCTCAAGTGTCTCCCAGAAATAATCTTTTTAGACATTATTTTATTATAATTTAGCATCAGTGCATCAGCTGTCGCAGGCAGTGAAGCAGAGAGAATGCTGGCTGATTCAGGCAAACGCTGTTATGTTGTATCTGTCATCGCAAAGGTTTGTATATTCGGTTTCCCTTTTTGAATGACGAACAGATTACCGCCACCTGCTGGCATGGAGAGTTATTTCCTTGTTGGCCATTGACATTAGTTTTTGTGGTGGGTTGAAGGAAAACCTTTTGGCCATAACACAGGCGACTTGAAGCAACGCCACAGTCAGCCTTCGTAGGCACTAGTTCTTTGCCATCTGCTTGGTGCGTCAGCACCTTTACACTCTGCATCAGAATCATTGGACTTGCCAGATACGTTAATTAATGTTTTCTCAATACATAGAAAAAAGTGTAAAAAAACATTACCGAAAATACTGGAACTACAAATGGAGAGGAATTTTCAAAAGACCACTGTAATTGTTGGTGAGCAACAATGAAGCACCAAGGGATTCTAAACTTTTTATAAGTAGCACTTTAATCGCATCTGCAAAAAGAGAGACATTAGTTACCTCTCCATTCTTCCCCATACACACCCCCTAACCAGTCTGAGGGATCAAACCGGTGACCTTTTTAGAGTAACACCAACCACATAATTAGAATTCTCTCCTCTCATTGTTCTCCTCTTTCCGATATTCCTTGTTGAGCTTGTGAGCTGTTGCTTCCCAAAGACTTCCAATTACCACCCGTCCAAATAAATGAAAAGTCATCTGTCGTGCCAAATAGCCAATTAGTGAGGCTGGAAGCTCCTAAACCAATAAAAGAGCACGGGCCTCGAGAGTAACGGGGTCACAATGGGAAACGACTTGAGGGCTGTGGAGAGGGCACCCGCCCTCAGGCTCCCAGGATGGCTCTTAAGAATAATTAATTAATATGTTAGGTTTCAAATGTATAGACACAGAGGGCCAAGTTAATGTGTGTGGAATTGATTGAGTAAAGGTCAGGACTAAAGCAGGTGCAGTTTAATATCTCCCATGGGGTGTTGGTGAAGTTAAATAATGAGTTGGATACTTTAAATGCTGGTGTGTGTGTGTGTGTGTGTGTGTGTGTGTGTGTGTGTGTGTGTGTGTGTGTGTGAGAAATTGGCAAAACCAAATTGATATAGAACCACTGAATCGAAGTCAGTGAGGAATTAATCAAAGTCAGTTGCCAAACAACAATTTTGGGCAAATTCAACCAATTACTCTCTATACTTAGGTGTGTGTAAGTGTGTGTGTGTGCAAAATTGGCAAAACCAAATTGATATAGAACCACTGAATCAAAGTCAGTGAGAAATGAATCAATGTCAGTTGCCAAACAACAATTATGGGAAAATTCAACCAATTACTCTCTATTCTTAGGTGTGTGTGTGTGTGTGTGTGTGTGTGTGTGTGTGTGTGTGTGTTCCTATTTGAGACTGTGAGGATTTTTTTCCAACAGTCCTCATCAATTCAAAGGGCTGTTTAAGAGTTTATTTCAATTTCGCTACTCCATAACCATTAATTCAAAATCTGAGCTGAATAGAAAATGTCAGCCATAACTGTTTCTGTTGAAACAGCTTTAAATGGCAGTGTGTCAATATCTGAAAGTGACTCTTCTCTTTGTGTACAGTGCACACCAAGGTTATAATATTTTTTTTTTAATCTTTTTTTTTCCTTCTGACTTTTTTGTTTTCAAATTCAGTTTAGTTTTAATTAGTTTTAGTGTTAGTTTTAGTCTTTTTTTGTAATATGGGTTATTTGTCGGGATTCAAAAGGGTCAGAAAAAGTATTGTGTAATAATAACTCAACAAAAACATCATACAATTTTAGAAATATGTATTCACAATGTATTCAACAATAACATCAGTACATAAAATGTAGCCTACATATGGTCATAAATATGTAAACCGTCTACACAAGACGCCGCAGTAAGTGCAAAATGTGTAAGTGACGTGTTCCAGGAGAAAAACTAAATAGCCAACAGACTAAAGAAGACATACATAAACAGGTGTTTTGAACTTTGGTTTGAGTAAAGTAGCAAACTTTTTGAAGTCAATCGACTCCCACAGTTGTGTAGACATCCCAATATCAATACACATATGAACCCACGCTTCCTTCCTGCTTGTGGCGTTCCTGCGTATTTACGAACCAGCAGCTATCGGGTCGCCGGGTTGCCCGCAACGTTACCGGGGTTAGCTTCTGTTTCGGGGAAAGGGGGCTTTCCGTTCTCCTTTACCTTGTTAAGGTAAGCTAGGTTAGCCTCCTTGTGTGTGCAAATGTACTTTCAAATTTCCCTTTAATAAATTGTCCACATATTTTACCACCTTCCACTGCAAGGCACTTGCTTTTATCTGACACAGTCATAATCAAATAGGACTCTGCCGCTTTCTTCCGACTTTCAGTAGCGCCATGATGCCAGGCGACGGGCCCGGACATGTTGTGTTCAATTTGACGTGGAATGTCGGAATTTCTGGGTTCCCAGTCGGAAACTATACATGTCTAAGGGGAAATGTCACGGTCGGAAAGATATAACGTTGCTCTATGAAAGACATTGACAAAGACGAAAACTAAGGACATTTACTCGATTATTTTACTTAGTTTTGCAAACAGACATTATAGTTTTAGTTTAGTTATCGGTTTTTTGTAATGCCTCGTTTTTCTATTTTTATTTCTTTGAACGACAACGTTTTTTCCCCACCTAGTTTTCATTATTTCGTTCGTTTTCGTTAACCATTATAACCTTGGTGCACACATCACGGGAATAAATCAAAAGTCAGTACGAGAGAAAAAAAGACTTTCTTTCAAGTCTACATCGTCAGTCAGTGCACACACTATGTGCTTCTCCTCAGTCTGTTTTTCTGTCACCATAATGAGTTTTTAAAACTTTGGAGTGCTCACTCACCCATCGTTTGCATTCTGTCCATCTGCTGCTGTCAAATTTTATGATTGTTTTTAATTTATCTCTTTGTCCCTTCTCTTTTTTCCTCCTCCTCCTTTTCTTACACATCTTCGCATCACTTTGTTCAAAAGAAATAATTTTCGTAAAAATTAAAAAAAGTGTTGTTACCAGGCAACAAGGCCACTGCGTGTGGCTACAATGTGTGCTGGTGTTCACAGCCAATGTGTGCACATGTTTATGGATGTGTTTATGAGTTTCGGCTCATTCATTTTATTTGTTAGGAGTTTGAGTAGGCTACAAGCATGTGTTCATGTATGTGCACACGTTTAAATGTTGATGTTGATATGACTGAGGTTATGACTTCGTTTAAGAGATGAAAGACTAGCTGTGCTTCTCTGGACTGCAGGGGGAACGGTTATTAAACTGATTTTCGCACAACTAATGGAACTGTGTGTGTGTGTGTGTGTGTGTGTGTGTGTGTGTGTGTGTGTGAGTGTGTGTGAGAGACAGAGGAGGAGAGAGACAACGGATGAAAGACAGATAGTGAGAGCTAAGTGGAAAATTAGAGTTTTGTTTAAACGGGGACCAAGAAGTTACAGTTTATATTTTAATGAGGTCTTAGTGGTATGCTTTTGTACTTCTATCTTTGTGAGCACCAGCGAGTTGTGAGCTTTTAAGGTTGTTGTTTTTTCCATTATGTTACAGACCATCCCCAAACTGCACGGCCATTGTTAAAGGTGCCGTAGGTAGGATTGTGAAGATCCAGGACTTAGCAAAAATTTTTAACATCAACAACTTCTCAGTCCCTCCCCCCCTTTTCTACTAAAGCCCAAAACGTTCTCCTAAGCCCCTCCCCCCACAAGGGAGAATGAATGCGTGTGCATGAGCAGTGATTGACACACAGTTAGACACCCCTCCCCGCGGCCCTGATTGGTGCATCTGAACAGGGAGCTGTGGATTTCTGCAGATCGCACTACAGGCTGTAGGTGGGGCCAGAGGAGCTGGATTTTTTTTAAATGACCTGCTTCCTGTAGTTCTACTGGAACATAGGGTCAGTTTCAGCAAATATGACAGAAAGTTAGTTTATACGTCTTGCCTACTGCACCTTAACTGTCTTAGAGTCATTTTGATTTTCTGTGTTTTTCCATCGAACACAATGCTCCAAAGAGCTGAACTCTGCATTTATGAATTAACTTTACCTGTAGCAGAAATACAGAGAATATGTGAGAAACAACAGTGTAGCTGTGTGTCACTCAATTTACTATCAGCTGCTGTGCAGGATCAGTTGGATCACAGTTAAAGCATTTTTAGTAACCTATCAAACTGGTCTCCTGACATCCGAAAGTACTTCTTGAAGGGATTCTGCATCTCCCCTATCTGCTTCTGAAAATCCCTCTGCTCCTGACATTTTCCTTTCTCATGATTAGCTCTTCGCAAAGTCAGCGATTCATTTAAGGTTAGGGTTAGACTAGGTATTGGACTGTAGCGTACTGGCAGCTTTAGGGTTATGTTCATGGGTGATGGATTATGTAAATGGGAGTGCTGATAAGTGATGCATGGATTAGTCTATATCATTCATGTTCCACTTCCGGGATTGCTTCGATGCTGCAGGATATTCCATTGGATGCATGTATTTTCCGTTTCCTTACGCTTTCTTTCTGTTAGAATTTTAAATTTGGATTTATAATTACTATTGTTGACTACTCCTCAGATCTCTGCAGGGTAAATCCAGACAGCTAGCTATACTATCTGTCCAATCTGAGTTTTCTGTTGCACGACACACTTTTGAACGTACACATGTTCCACCAAAACAAGTTCCTTCTCAAGGCTATTTTGCAGCGGTCGAGCGCTTAGTGCTGCCCAAGACGATTGTGATTGGTTTAAAGAAATCCCAATAAACCAGAGCAATGCTTTGTGGACTAGCCAGACCCTCCCCTGCAGCGCTGTGGAGGAAGGTCTGGCAATGCGAGACTGGGAGTAATTTTAAATTCGGTGGATTTATAATTACTATTGTTGACTGCTCCTCAGATCTCTGCAGGGTAAATCCAGACCGCTAGCTAGACTATCTGTCCAATCTGAGTTTTCTCTCTCTGTGGAGTTTAGCACCGCCCATGGTGATTCTGATTGGTTTAAAGAAATGCCATTAAACCAGAGCATGTTTTCCTCCCATCCCCGAGTGCTATGTGGAGTAGCCAGACCCTCCTTCAGCACGCTTTGGAGGAGGGTCTGGCAAAGCGAGTCTATGCATGGAT
Source organism: Perca fluviatilis (assembly GCF_010015445.1). Taxonomy (NCBI): domain Eukaryota; kingdom Metazoa; phylum Chordata; class Actinopteri; order Perciformes; family Percidae; genus Perca; species Perca fluviatilis. Next base: position 11,344,595 of record NC_053112.1, read on the forward strand.
ATACAATGTGTGTAAGAAGTGGTGGCTCCAGAAAGAAGGATGAAGCATAGGAAGTACAAGAACCATGGAGAAAAGTAGAGTGAGAGCAGAGCTTTTTGCTGGTTATGCATGATCACATTATTTGACAACTCTGCATATTCAGTGTGTAAAATTCAGCATACTGTGTGTGTGTGTGTGTGTGTGTGTGTGTGTGTGTGTGTGTGTGTGTGTGTGTGTGTGACCTTCAATACAGTTCCAGTATTTACTTGCTGTCTCCTGACTGGCGCAATTAACCAAGAAACAAGTTAAAAGTGGAGACAGCCGATCTCTTTCTCATTTCTTTTTTACCCCAAACAATATCCTCTATCTATTTCTATCCAACTTCTCCCCCGTTCAATTCTTCAACTACTCTTTAAGGAGCCTTGTTTTCCTCTTCTCTTTTTCTTCCACCATTCATTCCTGCATCTTTCTCATTACTTAATTCTCCTTCCCACATTTTGCCATTCTTTCATAATAAAGAGCACGGAGCTGCTTTCTCCTCTTCTTCCATCCCTCCTTTCAGCATTTCTGTTATTCCTCTCACCCCTCCATCTCCTCCTTTCCTCTCCTTTTGTAGCATATGGCCCAAGGTCTCCAGAGCCGGCTCCCTCAGGACAGAGAGTCGTGCGAGTCGTGTTCTGGACAGAAGCTATAGGAAAGGAAGAAAAATAAAGGGAGGCGAGGGGAGAGGGGGTTCAGTCACGACTGGAGAAGGGATGGGGGCAAGAAGAGGGTGGGAGGGATGGAGGGAGAGGATGGGATTAGAGGCTTATCGATGGAGGTTATTAGAAAAAGAATGGTGGAGGGAGAGTAAAGCAGAGATGGTATAATGGATTGGAGTTATGAAGTGGTGGGAAAGAAAGAAGAGAACAGAGTGAGAGAAAGTGGAAGAAAAACCTATGTGAAGTAAGAAGCAGAGATGAAAGGAGCGAAGAGAGAGGGAGGGCAAAGATGAATTGGTGATGTATAGAATGGATGTAAATGGCTTTTAAATTGACTGCATGTATATAGCAACTTTCTACCTTATCCCATGAAGAAAAACTTGGGGTTCAGTGTCTTGCTGACAGGTTGCGATGTATTACAGATACAAATACACACTGCTTTCATTTGTCCCGCTGGGTATCGATCCGCCCCTCAGTGATGGTTTCACTGGGTCACTGGTTCCCATTACATCTAACAAATCTCATCAACATCTGTACAAACTGGTCCTTGCATCTACACTGCCCTGCGACCTCACCCTCGCTCAATCACACACTTAGATTTAGAGCCAAATTACTCATCCACAGTCTGCAAGCGGGTCTTGTTAACCCAGGGTTCCTTCGCTCATAAGATGTGGGATGATCTGTGTCATCATATTCCACACAGCCTGGTATAAATATCCAGCAGACTGCTGAATTTCTATTTGACATGGTTTTAATCATCTTCAAGCCAAGGTTGTTATGTACTTACTACCGAATGCTTTCCTTACACAACATGAGTTATCATGTATAATGTGGTGTGTGGCAATTTAGCTCAATCTTTGGTTGTTACCGCACCAGATGATATTTTCAGTGACGTTTGTTTATAGAGACTGAATCTCAAAGGGATCCAAACTCGGCTCAAAATAGACCCAAGGATATTAATACAAAATCATAAGAAAGACAACATTGGGAACAGCGTGATGTGTCACCAATAAATGAGCAGCTGCGGTTAAAAAGAGTAGCAATATGTCATTTTTCATGTACGTCACAATTCACACTATTGCCTCAAAAACACATTTTCAAACATGCGATCAGCACTTATGAATCCACATTAATCTGTATTACTTACAGCGATAGAATTGGACCCTACCTAAAATCTCTTGGTTGGGTCTTGTTAACTAGCAAACGACAATGACAACTAATTAAAGGGTAACTAATGCATTTTTTTCAACCTGGACCCTATTTTATGTGACTGATGGGAACAACAATCTTTGACATTGGTCCAGTATTAAGCGAGATCGCTGCCATTGGCAGCGGCGAAACAAGCTACAATGTAAGTTATAAGTGTATAAAAGTTTGTATTTACCTTCACAAAGTGCTCGTTTTGCCGCTGACAGGCTCAGATTAATATGCTACGTGTCTGACAACATTATGGAAAGGATTTCTAAGGAGGTCACCCTTTCTGTTAAAGAGTAAGATCCTTTTTTTTAAACATAAAAACATCCGCAAAACTGCGTTCACTAAACCCTCCAGACTCCATGGAAATAAACAGTAATTTTAGCATCATAAAATACACTTCGTTCAAAGTCGACAGAAACAAAATAAAACTATGAAAAGACGTTTTGGTTCGTCTTTCCACTTTTCCAACCATCACTACTCTAGTTTTGGTTGAAATAAACACATAGTTTACAGATTTACATGTGAAAATATGTTGGCTCTACACACGCTAAAAGTATTGCTTTTTTATATGGAGTCTGGTGGGTTTAGCGCTAGTGACCTCAGAGCTGTTTCTGGTTAAACAGAAAGGTCTTAAAGAGGTTTTAGAGGTCTATCTCTCAAGGGATCCTTTCCATTATGTTGTCAGACACTATATATATATATATATATATATATATATATATATATACATATATATATATATACATATACACACACACACACACACACCACTTTTAGTGGACCAAACTGACGCTGAACATTTGCCCCATAGGGTTACATTGCAGTCTGGTCTGTGGCTACCGGTTACAGCGTTCACGCTTAATACTGGATCAATTTCAAAGATTGTTGTTACGATCAGTCACTTACACACAAAACATAGGAAAATAGGGTCCAGGTTGAAAAAAATGGTAGTTGCCCTTTAATTGGTGCATTCTCTAAAGTGCCTTGTTTTAGCAAAGTACTCAACATTATCTCTCTTGTAACTTTCCAGACTCTCTTGTGACTTCACTGGCTCCCTGCCACTGGTCACTAAAGCTTTGCTACCATTAATTACAGAGAGTATAATCAGAGTGTTTATGGGGCCAAGGTGTTGGTTGTTCCGCTGATCCAGGCAGTGACAGATGGTGGCAGGTTAAAGAGTCCGTTTGCGTCTCGCAGCAGCCAGCTCACCTTTTTTTTAATAGACTTTCCGTCTGGAAATGGCTGCCATTACACAGTGCAGTGTGGGCCAATTCACCCAAAGCGTCAAAGACATCTGTTCCTGCAAAGGAACACATATTGCTGCTGTCCTGGGCAAGCCACCTAACTGCATGGTTTTGGGTGGCAAGAGTTAAGATGTGGGATTGTAACTGGTGTGGCTGGAAAGGAAAAACTGGCTGGGCATCTGGGAACCACTAAAGATTCCCTTAAGAGGGCAGTGAACCCCATCTACTCCAAAGAAGCTGACCGGTAAAAACACTGCAAGGCTATGTTTACACAGAGCACATGCTAACACACACTGGATAAAAAGAAGAAAATGTTTTGGTTAAAAAGTATTAACAAGAATGAATTTTGTGCATTGTCCATTGTTTGGTATTTTGATAGGCCTGAGAGTCCTTTACAATATGTATGTGAGGGAACTGTGTGTCTGGAGGTTAAGATAATATGAAGACAGAGTAGGGACTGCAGTAGAGTCCCTACTGCATATACTGTATACAATTGAGTTGCATATTAAACTGGGCTAGACAGATGAAAATAAATGGTAATTATTTATACGTCATGTGTTAACGTTAAACATACATGTGGAAGGCATAATGAATCTTTAAGCTTAACTGGAAGGTTACTATAGTGGCTAGCTTATCTATAGTAAGCTTATCTTCAATATGTAAATATATATTGTTTTTTCGCAAATAGGCCAATTTATCTTTGCTATTGACATGTTAGATTCATATTAATGTATATTTTCAGACATTTTAATAAAACAAAAAACTTTCAAAAACAATGTTTAAAATAATTTGGCGGCCCCCTTGCACTAACTCTGAGGACCCCCTGTTGAAGATCTCTGATTTAAGTGACAATTGACCTGAAGTACAAGTTTTCCACATTAATAGGTCTATGTTTTATTTAAACAATGGATCTACTGATTGTCGGATAAGACAAAATTCCCATGATATGTTAAGATTTTTGGCATTTGAAAATCCCAGCCCACACTCTAATTAGTTAATTGGTTAACCTTTGTTATGGCATGCACCAATAAGGCTAATTAGAACATACTTTGGCTGTATTTGACTTCTGGTCTTAAACCGTATTACAATTGGCAGGATTGGTAGTGCACACATGGTACAAGCATTCATTAAGCGGCATAAATACCTGATAATAACTAACTGAGAGATCACTGGTTCTTTTCTATGGTGTGGGTTAGATACATCGAATAATCAGCAATGGTCTTAATGATACGGGTCCTCGATTCACAGATGATGTACGAAGTCTCTTTATAACAATGTAACAATCAGCGAATGTTATTGCTGATGAGCAGCTCTGGGTTTTACTGCTATTGGCTACCTATTGTTAGGTTTATGTCCATTTGTCAACCTGGTGAAACCCAGTGTGGTTGTCATTGACCTTTCACCTGCATGTTAATAGCTTTCCAATGGCTCTAATCGATGTCAACCAACAAACAGATGGTACACCATTTTTGGTCTGAGAGGGCTTCATAACCTTCCTTCTGCTTTATCTGCTATGACCTCAGTCTTTGGGTTTAAGACCCAGATGAATGCTAGTTTCCTATCCTATTTAGTTCACTTGGAAAAACCATTTGTAAATCAGCCTGTGATGAGATGAAATAAAACCCAGCAGGTTTTCGTCCCAAAGACCAAGATGAACATCTTAGATGTATAGGTCTACAGAGAGAAATGTAATCGTACAAATATTGGTCCTCTTTAATTGATTCCCTCTTTCAATTAAGAGATGTAAAGATGAGAAAGGGGAAAGAGAGAGATGTACGCGCAGATCAAAAGAGGACAATAACAAATACCTTGTGTACTTGGTATTACATGTTTTGCTATCTATTTACGTTTCAAATGCAAATGATCTTAATGCTTCTAAAATTGAGTCAAATGAGATCAAGAGAGGCAGAAAGACATATGAAGATTGAGGAGGTCATTTTAAGTAGAAAGAAGAGAAGGAAAAGGACTGAGATGATCTGATCAGAAACTCAGGATTCCATTTTGATTATAATTTATTTCCTGTAAAAGTCATGTTAATGTCCCTCTGAATTTGAATCTATAATGCCTGGCTAACATCTTGCCATGTCAATACAGCAGAACTGCATTCAATCCAGTGCACCTTGAAACACACACACACACACACACACACACACACACACTGTCAATTCATGAATCTCGGCAGATGAATAAGAACACATTTAAAAAGGCATCATTTTTCGCCAGTGGAAACTCTCACACAGTATATCCAGCAATACCACTGGGAGCTCTGCATTTAACATCTCTATCGGTTTAAAACACACACACACACACACACACACACACAGAGCACAGTAATGCAAGTTCAAATTATATGTTAAATGGAATTGATAGAGGCATTAAGGGAAAAGAGAGACCAGAGAAAGCCGGTGTGAAGGGGGGCCAGGTAGAGACAGTAAATTGGCGAGAAACAGAAATGTTAGGAGAAAAGTGATAAAAGCTGTGCGGGGAAATGTTAAATGGGAGAGAGGGGAGTGGGAGACATTGAGAAGCACATGAGATATGACAGGTATATATGGAGAGAGGGCTGCTCCGTCAGATATCAAACAAGTCGTGATGTGAAGGGTTTGAAGGGAGTCGTGTAGCAGCAAGAAACAACATTTCTCACAGCAAAGGGAGAAAGCAAAATGGAGGGAACGAGACAAATCCGTTCAACGCAGTTTAATGAGTCGTTCCTCACTCGGCCTCCTCTCTGATAGCCACCCTCTAATCTCTGTCACCCATCTCAATCGCTTTTCTGTTTTCCTGTCTCCTTTTTAGTCTTTCTGGTTCTCTCTTCCTGTCACCGTCTTCCTCCATCTCAGCCTCTGAAGATTTTTTTAGTTTTTCTTTATCTGAATGCCAGCCAACCTGCTCTGCTTCACTCTGCTCTGCTCTACACGGGGATACAAATTAATTCCAACTCCCATTAGAAAAACAAGCTTTTGGATGGTAATCAAGATAAATCGGGCTGGGGCGACGCTATCAGCGGACGATCTTGATTGTTCACTGAGCACTTAAGAGTCAGGAGAGTGTTTGAAAATAGAGATGAGGCACTCCCAAACTTCTTATCTTGTTTCTGTGTGAAAAGTGGAAGGAAGCATCCACCTGTGACGATAGTTGGGGATTACAGGGACAGAATCCTAATGGGATACACAGACGAATGATAAGAAGGCATACTGATACTGGAGCACTCCAAGTCATGTCGAATTCATAAAAAAAAAAAAATCTTTTGATCACAGTTTTGTTTGGTCCTTACCAAAGAGCAAATATTCACCTTTATTGTTTGGGTATGTTCCTGTTTCCCAACTGGAAGTGGCAGTACTGTTTAATGAAGCTGGTGTGCCACAGCCGTGCACTAACAAACACCAAATTAGCCGCTTTTGGATGGGCTTCTTATTGTCAAAAGTGTATTGACAGGCCATAAATCCTTTATAAACAATTATGATGAAGAAACAATGGTTATATAGGCCCATTTTTGTATTGAACTGAATCCTTTTTTAACACTTTGACGCTTTAGGACTCTAACGTCTGCTATCAATCTGTTTGGACTGAAATAGTTTATTCTTTATATCTATTATAAGTGGTTTGTTATTGATTGTGTGTTTCAATGTCTTCATTTATGCATCATTCAAAATGAGCGTCTTTCTCAATTGATTTCCTGGGTCTTAAAAAAAGATATGAAATGAAAATGAACAAAACAGTTCAAACAAGCACCACTAACTGACTTAGAGTCTACAACTTAAATCGAGACAGTCAGATCTGTGTTGTAACTTTACAGAATTATGTAAGATGATGAAGTCACTGAATAAAGAATATTCTGATCATTTCCACTTTTAGTAGTCAAGGGTGGGGAAACGGTCTGAAATGGAGTGCAGGCATCACCCAAGGCAACAGGTTGAAGAGTTCAGTTAAGCAAATTTACTGAGTACAGCATTTAAATCACAACACACATGTGGGTTCAATAAATTTGCTTAACTGAACCCTTCGTCTCAGATTGATCCTTGTGTTCTGGTAAACTTAAGTCCGATGAAAGAAGAAACGGGAATTAATAAATTGGAGTCAGATTTGACAGGCCTTAGGGCCTTATTTTAGACATAATTCCCTACATCGTTGAAATGCTTCTTTAAATTCTAGACATCTAAAAAACTTTGACTTCACAATAAAGTTTAGCCTGGTTTGAACTAAATATCCTTTGAACATTAAATCTGAAAATAAATACTCACTGGGATGTAACGGGTCAACGCATTCTCATGAACGGGTTTGTAGGATATTGTACGAAAATGTATGCACACCAAAACGTAAGATATCATACAAAACTAAGAGACCGCTGGCTGGTCAAAGGTTGCCGGCTGTGAGCTCCATGACGCAGAGCGGCAGTTGCTAGCTGTTTCAGCCGTTACAGAGCTTTGTGACGCCGGCTACAGACCTCCGTTACAGCTCGGTCATATCAGCAGCAGTTAGTAGATGTGTTTGGCCGCTACAAAGCTTTGCGACGCCGGCTACGGTGCTCCGCATGGTGCTCGGCATGGTGCTCGGCATGATGCTCCGCATGGTGCTCCATCGTATCAGCGGTAGTTGGTGGTTCAGTTAACCCGAGAATAGGTGACTTTGAGCCTGGTACAGAGCACCGCGAGCTGCCATTCGCGTCGGTGGACATTACGGTTGAGTTTGGGCCACAAAAATTGAGCGTGATGCGGCGACAAAGTTAAGTTTAGGCACCAAAATATCTAGTTAGCTTTAGGAAAAAGATCGTGGTTTGGATTAAAACATTACCAAGGTACGCATTTTCCCCGGGAAGCAAACTCCGCTCCCTGGGATGACAGTCCTGTTGGCACAAACAGCAAATGTCTTTTAATGTTTAGAATTTAGATTGATGGAATGAAGACTCTGCCCACAGTCCCGGCACTATGCCGGTGTGGTTTTTGTGGAGAGCAGCCATTAACTCAAGGCCTGTAAACAAAGGTCACATGGACTCACAAGTCACTCATTTAATGGAGATATGGTTTGTGAACCTGTCATCCTGCCTGCTTTGACATTTCCACAGTGAGGGGGAGTCAAACTCGATCTTATTCCATTTCTTGTAACTCAAGCTAAGCATGATTGACTTACAAGCACAGTTCCTCAGGATGCCTTAGAACACAGGGGGAAATAGATGGAAATCAGCAGCAGTCCAGATTTCAGTTTACCCACAGTTTACTTTGGTGTTTTAGGCTTTCCCGAGCATGAAGAATGGCTTATCTGGTGTCAGCAAACATTCCCTTTTTTATCCAAAAAAACCTTGTCTTTTGCATCACTGTGGTTTATTTAATAAAAAATATGAACAGAATCAGTTGCGCTGTTTTGGACTGTGTCATCATTGGCTCGGATTAACAGGCTACTAAATGGGATAAAGGCATAATAATTTGACTCACCTCAAACATTTTCTCATGGTTAAAGTAGTCCGGAAGCAGTCTTGTGTAGAGAAATCTGAAGGTTTTCAATCTGCTTAAAAACACTGTCCCCGGGCGCCTGGTTAGCTCACCTGGTGGAGGTTGACTCCTCGACGCAGTGGGTTTGACTCTGACCTGCAGCCCTTTGCTGCATGTCATTCCCCTTCTCTCTCCCCTTTCAAGTCTAAGGTTTATCTGTGTTTTAAGCCCCCAACGTCTCCTTCCAGGCAGCGCTGCCTGGAAGGCACTAGGATTAGGCAATGGTTAGCGGTTAGGGTAAGGGTTAAGGTTAGGGTTAGGTGCCTTGAAGTCAACACTCGCAGCGCTTCCTGGAAGGAGACAGCAGGGGCTTAAAACACCATTGAGCAAGTCTAAGCTGTCCTGTCCAAATAAAGGCCTAAAAAGCCCCAACGCTGTGCATCCCTGTGTGTGTAACAAGCATAGTGTGCTTTTTACTAATTTGCTGTTAAAATAACTATGAAATGCTGCGTTATTGACTTTAGACCAGGTTTTTGTTGGTCAATGGCGCGATCACTTCCTGCTGCCTCAAGATAGCAATACGACAAGAATTCACCTGAACACACCTGCCTGTAAGACCAGCACGCCCATGTACATTTGCTATTCAAACGACGTGGGCGCTGGACGGGAAATTGTCAACTGCGTCGGTCTTAAACTAGCAACTAGCGTTGGGCTTTGCGCTGCGCCGCACCGTGTGCAAGATAGGGCCCCAAATGTCCTGTGCACCATTCTTCAAAAAAGAGAAACCCTTCTTCTTGGTGTTTTGATCAACTTTCCAAACTAGATATTAATATCACAATTTTTGATGAAGTGACAACATTGACATTTGTATACCATTTGGGTTATTGGGTTGTTTTGTAAGCAGATAGTTGGACCATGACCGATGGGAGTTTTAGGACTTGAAGTCTTAAACCCATTTCTCTGGCCGGCCTTTTCAGCTGCCTCCTCGGATAACCCCAACAGAGGATGGCTGACATTCATTCATCCATCTTCCCTCTGTACATCTGCAGTCCCCCTCCCTTCCAATCTGTAAAGAAGGCAGAAAGCGTACATCATTGTGCAGAATGGGAACATAAAGTCTAAAGTCAAACTTAGTTCTTAGTTTTATGATGAATGTGCAGGACAAACTTTGGTGCAGTGTCCCAGTATTTATGTCCAAACTCAAGACATATTTATTCAGCACTCCCTGTAATCTATACTCCCACCTCACCAACTATTAATTTCTCTTTTTTGCTGCAGGTGCTGATTACTTGCTTTGCTGGTGGCCACTCCAGGTGTTACTAAATACTATTATACCAAGGTGCATGTGTGCACACAGGTAAGATTATACACACCCATGTCTATGCATGCAAGCTCTCTTTGGTTTTAGATTCCTTGCTTCTTTGTGTTTTTGTCACCTTTCTTTAAAAAAAAAAAAAAAGCAGTGACAGTATGCTGCTCAAGCTGGAACGTTCCAATGGAAGCACATAGTTTAAAAATTAATATTCAAAGCTCTGAACTCTCCTTCTGCCTTTGGTCTGTAATTATATCACTAATGGTGGGAGCTCCTACTGAATTCAGTTTAGTCAAAGAGGACACAAGTATTAAAGAAGCATGAGGTCAACGTTACCAGCCAGTATTGCAACAACAGCAACTTCTGTCTTCAGTTGACATTTGAGGTATAGTGGCCTGTAATTGACTTAAACAGCACAGTCACATTTCTACATAGGAGACAAGTAAGCTAGCTAATTGGCCTGAGCTGAGTCCATAATATGCAGGGGCTGATCCATATATAGAAGTCACACCAAGCCTGAGTCGTGATCGCGGTCAGAGCTGGGGAAGCTCCAACATGCCAAATGTCAGATGCCACACAGCATCCAATTTGGAAGCTACGGTGGAAGAAAACCAAATTCAATAACAGTAATCAACTCCTAAAAGCAGAGAGTTCTTCCAAAACAGAGTATACAGCATGGTGTTTGTAAGTCAAATATTTAAACTAGCTGGCAAGGCAATCACTGATTGCTGGAATTAATCAACAAGCCTATGAAACTTCCAGATAGATGGATAGATGGATGGATAGATAGATGAACCCCAAATTTCTGATATAGAAACTTTTTTGAAAATTTGAAAATTACTATGTTACAAGCAGCAAGTAGCAAGTTACCAAGGATATGGTAAGGCATGTGCTTTGTGCTGTGGGGGAGAAACAATGTTGCCAATATCCAGGTGTTAAAGTGGGATTTAGGCATTGAGGTGTCTAATTATCCAAAGCTAATTTGGTGATACTACAGAGCATAAGCATTTAGTTTATTTGATGAAGGCTACAACAGCCTGCCATGTACCAAACCAAATAAGGCAATTACACTTAGTTGTGCGATATTCTCACAATCTTAAATAAAACAAAACGTTTAATGTATATTATGGATCAATAATTTATGATAAATAATTATATTATACTGTATATATTAAAACAACCAAGGCCTATGGTTTCTATTGGTGCAATGTTGAGTGCCAATAAGATAAAAATTGTGATACAAAGACTATCACTAAATGTTTGCAAAGCATCTTGATTTTCCCATTGCAGTGTCATTCACATTTATTTAATAATAAAAACTGTTGAGTATAATTTTTTGTAACAATCTTTTGATTTTTATGATCTGCAAAGCACATATTTTTGTTTATACTTTAAAAAATACTAAACCTATACAAGTCCACTTAATGATCTTTACATAGCCAGCATCAATAGCACAAGTTTGTTCCAACTCCTGATTGCTGAGCATGTAGACTGGTGGACGAAATGGCACTTGGCAGCATAATGAAAAATGAACTGGATTTACACCATTTAGTCAAACATGGTGTGTACACAGGTGCCATAGTTAAAGCAGCACATCAGCAGCGCAGCAGCTGTTTTTGTCTCCACAGGATGCATTCAGGAACAGTACTGGGTGGCGGTAACGTGCATTTTGGCAGTGCCCAATACACAATCACAGAAGATAGTTGTGTGAAACGGGACTTGAACATAAAATATGTTTCAGGTCACTACGTGCATAAAGCGCAAGTCAAAAGCAAACAATTACACATCCGGTGTAGACAGCTGTATTGGTTAAAATAAAAGTATATTTATCAAGATTCACATGACTAGAAAACGTGCCTGAAACACCGCCTGTTTTGACAAGCTGAAAGGCTAAAGTGGATTAATGCAAAGAGTGAGGATTTTGGTTTGGTGTGGTCTGATTCCCCACTATGTTGTTCGTCCATCCATTTTCTCCTCCAGCCAATTTAGAGCTTGTCCTACCGCCTCAGTCTTCCCTGTTGAAATCTTTCTATCCACCCTCCTCCATCGCTGCCATGCTCTCTACGCTCCATCCATTTTTCAATTTTTTTTTAGTCTGCTATGAATTTTTGGTCCCCCTAGACCAGTGGTTCTCAACTTTTTTGGGCCAGCGCCCCCCTATCCATTATCCAGGTCTCTTACTCTTACCGGAGCTGGGCCAAACGAAGCTGACAGAAACACAAAAGAGAAGAAGAGCTACGCTACACCGTCTCGTCCAGTCGCAGTGGCATAAACTGGCAGGTTTAAATGTACCAGACCACTGTTTTTTGCAAGTAGTTTAAATTGTAAACTTGTATTGTTGTGAATCTTTGAGGTAAACTCGCCTTAAAACTAACGCCTCCCACCAGCACCTCAGCGTACCCCTTTCCAAAATATTGCTTCCAGGGTTAGGGTTAGGGTTATTCTCTGTCTCTCTGCCCTCGCCCTCCATCATTTTCGAAGTGTAAATGTTTCCAACAGGTCTCCTTGGCAAATTAAGTTGTGGCGGCTGCTTTAATTGCAGCTGCTGAGAGTACAAAAAAAAGACAATAAAAACATGGAGAGAAAAGATGGAACATAAATAGAAAGTGCGAGGCTAGTTTGAGCTGGATGAGGGAAAAGCAGGAGGCGTGGTGGACATGTATCTGTGTGTTATGAAAAGCAGTGGAACAACAAAGTCATACAAAGAGACCTTTTTTCTTCTTTTTTTACATCTAAGGAATGATGTAGCGGTTAATGGAAATTGCTGGCTTCTGAGGCTTCTAATTTTAAAATGATGTTTCATGATAGTTAGTTTAGGTCGGGGTGGATGGGTGGGTCATAAAACACCGGGCTTTCAGGCGGGGGAGCAGAATTTGTGTCCCAGGGAAAGTACAAGACTTTCACCCAGGAAGTACGTGTTTGTGTTGCAGGAGTACTACTTAAGAGGACTGGACTATTTTTTCTAATCTAAACTAGTCGTTTAGGTGCTAAACTCAACTGCAACGGCCTCTGAAACGACCAGCATCTCACAGTAACCCATACGGCTCATAATAACCTTTTCTAAGGTAAATTTAACTGTAAAGACCGCTAAACGACAACGTATCGACATATGACCGGACGGCAGACGGCATTTTGTAGGCTACCGTACAAACTCCCGGTCATGAGAATGCGTTGCCGTTTTAAACGTGACAGTGGCAGTTTTAATCATGTGACCATTATTACTTAACATATTGGCCACTGTTTAAACGGTTACCGTTAACGTTGCGAAAGGGAACTAGTTTAGGCAACAAAAATACTTAGTTAGCCCTAGGAAATCATCAGGGATTGGCTTAAAATGAATCTCATTAAACTACTGAAATGAAAACTTAAAACTTTATTAAACGGCAGAAAAGGGTCACTACTTCACAGACTTAGGGCAGTAAAAGTCGGTTCATTTCAAAAAGTGACCATTGACTTTTGGTTTCACACGGGACACGAACCCCGGTCTCCTGAGTGAAGGTCACCCGCGGCGCTACCATTGGGCCCGGTTTGGCCTGGGCCCACCCATTTTAGGTCCGGGCCCGCCCATTTTAGGTCCGGGCCAGCCCATTTTAGGTCCGGGCCCGCCCATTTTTACCCAGGCCTATAGTGAGTAGTGAGGGATTTTCATTCTAGCAGTTCATCCAATAAGCAGCCAGAGGAAAGCTTTGAGTGAAAGCTTCTCAGCCAGTCAGCGGCTTCTACCCCACGTGTGGACTATTAAGCCTGCCCACAGGCTGCATCCTCACCAGCAAGTGATCCAATGAAATGAATGAAGTTTGCGCTCAAGCTTTTCAAGCAAGCTCAATGAGATAAACAACAAACTGTAGCTATTAGCTAGCTAATATGAAACGCAAAGCAAAGCACCTTGTTTATATTTAAATTAAGCAAGAAATGCTCCGAGGAGCAGGAGGAGGAAACTCCTGCCATTTTGACGAGTTACCATCCTGCTTGGCCGCCCTCTCCCCATCAAGTCCTCCCGTAGCCACCCCCTCACACAAGCAAGGCAAGTAGGCTAACAGTTAGGCTAACGTTAATGTTAGTGTCTGGCTGTCTGTATGCAGGGGGAACCCGTTTTTTTTTTATTGTAACTGGCCCATCCAGTTTTCTGGAGGCCCACCTACAATCAAAATCCTGGCGCTGCTAGTGGTGAAGGTTCTGACAGTCCTACGGCAAGGACTAATAGAGGTCTTCAGCTAACCAACCCCTTGTCATTAAAAAATATTTGTTAGGTTATTGAGGTTTCTTGCAAGCAGGTCAACAATATCTTTTTAATAATGAATCTTAATGATAAGAGGATTTGAGGTAAAGCTGACAGAAATATGTCTAAATGAGATGGCCACCAACCCCTTGAGCGCATATGAAGGAAGTGCCAAGTTGGCGCCCAAATCAATTCCTGCCGTGGTCAGTGGTGGATCAGTGCAGCCCATTTCCCACAGAGAGCGAGGGATGGCTGGACTTTGAGAAGGAAGAGAAGACAGGGAAAGATGACTGGCCGAGTATCAGATGTTTGGGTTGGGGAATCAAAGCAAATGAGAGGAGGAAATGAGATGCGACGGGGACTGGATGCTATCAAACGTACGGGGAAATGGAGAAAGGGATTGAGAGAGATGGTAGAGACGGATGAGAGGGAAGAGATGGACAGTTAAAAAGCTGACAGACCCTGGCACATAATGAAACCAGCCCGCATGGAAAGACAGGGCTGAGGGTTGAGAGAGAGGTGGTGGGTGGAGGTTCAACTTTTTAAATGAGGAAGTATGACATCATTATTTAAAAGAAAACAGTAACAATGTTAATGAGCCTAATCAATTACCATTTAATTTGAACCTACAGTAGTACTATATCTGGTTTTATCTCTATCTCGAGGGTATATTGTTTGAGAATAAATATATTGTTTAATGCAGGGCATCACAGCAGTCGCTGCACAACTATAAAAGAAAGAAAGTTTGTTGCCAAAATTAATTTTGACAAAAATTAACAAAGAAATTAGCTTAAAATTTATAGGCGAATGAACATTAGTTGTCAAATTTAGCAGAAGACATTCTAATCTATGCTTGTATTAATCATAACCCTGTTCAATATAACCCAAAGCAAAGTTAGACAAAAATGACTTTTACCACAAAATGGTTTAAGCCAGTTTTAACATTAAAGCATTAAGTACTTTGCTTCCAATTACTGAATATGCTCTGCAAGACTATAAAAGCTACTAAAATAGAATTCTCATCAGCTAAACCGTAGCTTTAATTTTCTAACTGTCAATTAGAGAGACTGTCCAGGAAGCAGAAGTCATATGTCAACAGACAAAAACCCACCCCTGTAGACCTGCCTTTGAGCAGATGCCTTAAAAAGAAAAACCAAAGAGATATGTGGAAAAACAACCAAGCTCCTAGTCAATGTAATATACTGACTGAAACCCTATAAACTTGCAGTTTAGTAAGCACACTGGGATAAGATGGGTTCAGCAGCTGCCACAACCCGGTGATAAAAATACTGAGTAGTATCATGGCAGCTGGGGATGGAGGGAGGGAAAAAAAGACAAAGGACTGATCTGTCTGTCCTGTTCTCCCTCTCACCGTTGACAGAAAAGTATACAGTCTATGTATCGTCTGAACCAAACAGAGGAGAGAAGGAAGGGCAGATGGAGATTAGAGAGGCGAAGATGAAGGCGATGCAACGAAAAGCGGGTGCGAGAGGAGAGACAGTTGAGAAAAGTCAAGAAAGAGCAGAGCCGTGAAAGATTTCTGGCCGCAACGATGCGCGGGAGGAGGAGGAGGAGGAGGAGGAGGAGGAGGCGGAGAGAGAGAAAGAGGTAGAGCGAGGCTGAGGGTGAATAAAAGACAGAGATAGAGAACAAAAGTGAGGGACACAGAGAGCGAGGCAGAGGGGATAAAGGGATAAGAAGAAGGCGGAGGAGCAAGAAGCGACAGGGAATTGAGGGGAGTGTGTTAAGTCAAAAGCTGCTGAAAAGTGTTGCAAAGTTACGTAACACAAGCCTGCTCCTCTGCTAACAGAGTGATTGTAGAAAATGCAATCAAATTGACCATATTAACAGTGTGTTTACACCTACCGCTGGGAGCAAGATAGATTATTTTTAAGGCTCATGTTGCACAGAAATACTAACAACGGATTTTTGTATGTGCCACCTTAGCAAGAACACCCCTGCTGCTGGGAAATTAAGAAACCGCCTCCTGTAAAGCAGAGAGAATGTCAAGGGAAGGTGATTTTATCAGATTGAATTTTTTTTGTATGACCAAATAATCCCAATAAAACCACAAAATGTCAGAGTTAGGGGGGAAACACCAGCTCAGATCCGATTCATATACACATTCAAATAGTCAGTGGCATCCATCAGAGGCATGTTTTTATTAAAGCTTACCATAGGCTATTTAGTCACTCATATATTGTAAGTCAGGCATGGTGACCTGTCCCTGATATACTCTACTGTATATTTTAACTAAAGACACATATGTTTATAAGTGCAGTTGTGGGGGAGAGCATCGGCACCACAGCTCTCTGATCGTTGCCCATTTCAATCAGGAGAGACTTTGTTGCAGATATGCAAACAATTTATTTATTTATTGTACATATGCACAGGGGCGTCGGACTGGGGGGAAAAATGGGACTGAGTACCCAGGGCCCTCGTGAGGAGGGCCCAAAAAGATGCTAGAATGAATAGCTGTGGATGCGGGGAGGGGCCCATAGAAAATGCCTTTTTACAGGGCCAAGAATTTTGTGCAACGCCCCTGCATATGCATAATATGAAATTTACAGAGTCTTTGGGGATTAGACTCTATCGTTAAAAATATTTTAAAGGGGTAGAGAAGCCAGATATACCCCCCCCCCTCCCCTCCCCCGATGGAGCCTAGACACTGGTGATGGTGGAGAAGGAACCCGGAGGCCGAACTAAGGAGCCGTCTGCCGGAAAGGGACTCGGGTTGCTGTGGTTGACGATGACCAGAGGTGTAAGGGGGGGAGGAGGAGGAGGAGGAGGAGGATTGCACGTTTGCCTGAAAAGACAGCTGATAGCAAGGAGAGAAGACAGTTAAAGCAGGATGTCATGCTATGATTGGATCATGAATCTGGTTGGTTTCCTGAAAGGTGAACGCCTCTTAACAGCAGAATAGTTTTAAGAAGAGATAGTGGTGATTGAAGTCATTTAGAAGTCTTCCTGAAAGAATTTGCGCAGAGCTTCATTACGATCTCCTGTGTTTTGAATTTGGCTTGCGATTGAGATTTTAGAAATGTTTGCAGTGGCTTTTGCACGCTCTTAGCTTATGCTTTTGCCTGTCAGTAATAGTGTGATTATGGTCTGCCACCCTCCTCGTTACTATTTTCTTTTCCTTTTCTAATATAGAACTCCTGCATCTGGGTCCATATTTTCAGTCCATTGAGCATAGTTTATATTTACCCAGTGGTCCACCCTCACAGGGATTTTCACTTTTGCCTAATCACACGTCTGTGTCATTGTGTGGGCGTGTACATGCTGTGCCTGATTGACACCCGCCTCACTCGCCTCTTGCACCTGGTTTTGCTCGGTTATACCAGAAAGCATCCCAATGGAATTTACCGTTTTACGTTTTTGGCATGTCATTGCAGGAAAAGCACAGGCGTGATTAATAACATTTTGACTGCATCCCATTTTGTTATGTGTGGGTAGAGACCTTTTTCATGGAGGGAATTTAAACACATCAGCCCTTGGAAAAGCACAGGTGTGGATAATAAATCAATGATGTTTTTTTGTCAGGGTCCTCATATTTTGCATGCTGGCTTACTGTCACAATGTTGTGGCATACTGGGACACTTGAGTTGAATGGTGCCACCGTTAATGCAATTGGCACCACCTGTGCTTTTCCCACTATGACAAGTCAAAAGGCGTATAGGGCAAACTTGTTTACTCCTATGGCTTTCTGATCCATCGTTCTTCGTAGTTTTATTAGTTTGACCTGACCTTATCATGCTATAAGTCCACGTCTGCTGTAAAAAGTGCATTTATTTGTTATTGGTTACAGTTCAATTAAGTACAATTGCATGTAAAATCATTCACCACATTTACTCCACTAAGCATGGCATTTTATGTTTCTAAAATAAATTGATTTCAGTCCAATTTCTACCTAAGATCAAATTAAGCAATTGAACTGAAAACCATTGTGTGAGGGCGAACGGTCTTTAACTGTTACTACAATCATTAGAAACATAAACACCAGTCATCTGCACAAATGTGACCAATGTAGCCTCGAAGGTAAAACGTTTATATAATAAAACCACTTGTAAAACAGAAAGTAGCTTGAGAACTAGTTTTGAATTAAATCATGAGCCCAATAAGCAAAATCACATAATACAATTCCTGATGATTAGCACCCCATTCCCCTAGATAAGTGCCATAAATGATGGTAATCGTGCATCAATCCAGAAAAAAAAACAAAAGCCTCTCAGCTGGTTGAAAGCATGTCTCTGCCTTTAAAATCTCAACCAGTCTCACTTTAGTTGAAGTGGTGCTCGTGACGACGAGGCATCGTACCTTTCTAAATAAATTGTTACCAATTGTGAGTGCATGGTAACCACCCTTATTTAGATCCTGAGTTGCAATAAAAACAAATGGACCAAACGGAGTGAGTTGAATTCTTTATGCGACAGCTGTCTACTTAAGGACATTAGAATAAACTGAACGTAATGTTTTGATTTTTGGCTGATTATGTTGTAAGAACAGATTATGCCTCTCAAATGGTCTGCCTGTAATTCATCATAATGGACTTAAAGTATGCTGGCTTGTTTGTTGTGTGTGGGTGATGATAGCAAAGCAGAGAAGACATTTGTGTATGCCACCATGCCTGAGCAGACATTTACTATTACTATTTACTATTATGATTGGTGGAAAGTGGCCTGTGTGTGTGTGTGTGTGTCTGTGTGTGCGTGTGTGTGTGTGGGCTGTTGTTTGTGATGTGCCAACATGTGACTGCAGCTGTAAGTGAAACATTGCAAGTAAGCCGCTGCTGTGAAATCTGTCTCTGTGGGGGGGTTCTTCAGTTTCTTTCTCTTCTTCCCTGCTCTAAATCTCTCTGCGTGCGTACATATTGCACCCTCCCACATTCAATACGGTTCCTGATATCTATGTATGTATTCCAATTCATGACAGTGGTGCCTAATATTCATCTGATACTGCTACTTGTCATGCTGTTGCCACGGTGAGCTTTAGTTATTCCTGTTATCTCTTCTATACGAGTTGCTCATCTGCAGAGGACTTGAGGCAGGAAATGCCCGCCCCCTGTTCTCTATAAGAGCCTCTCTGTAATTCATTTACAACTTGAGCCGTTGGACTATTTATATAAACGAGGACTGCTTTTCCATCAGTACGTCACAAAGAAAAGCGTCACATGTCAGATATTGTCTGTACAATATACAAAAAAAGCTATGCAAACTATGCATCCTAGATAAAAGAAAGCTTCCTTCTTGTGCTGTTTTACAGTACAGATGTTATAATATACTCAGCATGTGCCATAGGAGGAGACCCCACAGGGACAGGGTGGCAGATATCTCAGATTTGCAGCATTAGAAAGCAAGAAAATGCTTTGAATATGAAGAAGCTGTCAGGGTGAGTTGCCTCATACCAGCAATATAAATGTATGTAATGTTTAGGTATTAGAATATGCTGCACTGAAAGAAACCATGAACATCATTTGGCCACCCTTTTCGAACGTTATCACTTCTTTGAATGGGCGTTATCAATGGTTATCAGCCTCATAGATAAGAGTCACTGTATATTATTGCATATTCTGCACTGAACCATTCAGCCTCTTATGTTAAACATTTATATAGTATACATATTTGTGTATTTATTGTTTATTAATGTTTAATATGTATGTTTATGTATGCACCAACCATGTGTTACTTGGCAGTAAATCCTTTTTCTGATTCTGATTCGTGGCCGCTACACCTACTAATAGGTTCAGAAGGCCATTATCATCTGTTCACATGGTACCGTGAGCTGGACGCCTTGGCGTCACATTTTAACGCTCTGGGAGTCCTGTTTTGAGTTCAAACAAAACAAACGTTACTTAGTTAGGTTTAGGCAACGAAACTAATATAGTTAGTTTAAGCAAAAGATTGCGGATTGGGTTAAAATGTTTATGGTGTATAAGAATGATAGGTAAGGAACATGTATGTACAAAAGTTATCTTACATTTTTTTAACGAGCAACGTAGCTCACTTGGTAGAGCGCCAGCCCATATACAGAGGATCAGTCCTTGACGCTGCGGCTGCCGGTTCAGTTCCAACCTGCAGCCCTTCGCTGCCTTTCATTTCCCCCTCTCTCCTTTCATGTCTAAAGCTGTCCTAAAAGGCCTAAAAGTACCACAAAAAAAACAGTTGACGTTAGGAGGTGTTAGGAGGAGGGTTCAGTTTTAGAGGTTGATTGCCATTGTCATTAGCCTGGTCCTACCAGACTCTCGTACATTTCATTTGTACAGAGAGTCTGGCCACTCTCCATTGACAAGTGCGAACTTCCTTGAAGGCGGGTACTCTGTTGAAGTTTAAAACCTATTGGAGCCAATCAGTGGTGAAGACAGGGGAGGAAAGGAAGGAATGTACAGGTAGGTGAGGTAGGCTAGGAAAGCAAGTGCCAAAATAGGGATCTTTACTACAATCGGATTTCACACGGGACACAAACATATCAAACATATAATTCTTCGCTCTTCATAAAAACATAATTTAATCTCTTTCTTCATGTATAATGTTTGTTGTATCCCTCCGTGCGATTGGAGGAGTTTTGATATGATTCAGTTGATTTTTGTCTTGAGGAAAGATGTTTGTAGTAAGCCCAAAGGAGTTTTTTTTTTATCTTTTTGTTTTATCAGTTTTATTTAAAAGTATAAATAAGTCTAAACTCAAGGGATTTGGAGCATTAAGGGTGACAAGAAGCAGAGCATTGTGGGAGAGATACGACTGTAAAATAGTCAGCGAAATGAGAAATAAAGCTTAATAAAGAGAGAGAGAGAGAGAAACTTGGCATGTGCTGAAGTCTATGCATCAATAGCCAGAAGGGAATGCAGTGTTATTGAATAGCCTATTACAGTATCAATCAACCATACTGCTAATTTACTAATGACACCTTTAGCATTGCATAGCACTATGGGGGAGGGTAGGGATGCTTCACTCTCACTGGAGAACCCCCTGTGAGGTAAAGCTTTAATAATAATAATACATTTTATTTTAATAGCGCTATAAATGGAACTTAAAGACACTTTACAGTAAAACCAGCACATTTAGCACACTAAAAACAGACGAAGCAATAA
Organism: Perca fluviatilis; assembly: GCF_010015445.1. NCBI lineage: Eukaryota > Metazoa > Chordata > Actinopteri > Perciformes > Percidae > Perca > Perca fluviatilis. The sequence continues at coordinate 11,365,760 of NC_053112.1, forward strand.
AACCAACACACAAAACAATCATATTAAAAGCAATTAAAACGATAAAACCAGTAACTAACAATAGATAATATGTAAGACTATTGTAGGTGGAAGGCCAATCTGAAGAGGTGTGATTTGATGAGTGATTTGAATTTGTCCAGGTCAGTCCAGTCACGCATGTGTATGGGTAGGGATTTCCAGAGGGAGGGGGCTGCAGATGTAGGTGCAGGACAAGGGAGCTTCAGCATCATCTGCATATACATTTTTCTTTCACACTGTTTAGTGATCTGTGACTGCGTTTCAAGACCTCATCACTGACTTTGGACTGACAAGATTAGTCATGAGAAAAATAATTCCTTCAAATATTTTTTCAACTTCAACTAGATACGTACTGAATATACTCAAAACATACTTTAAATCTATGACTGATAAGGGTTTAAAAGTGCCTTGTGCACAAGGACAATTATGGCATACCCAAGCATACTTTCTGTTTTAGGTCTTATAGCCACAGTGTGCTATGCATAACTAGAATATAAGAGTCAGAGTTTATGGTGATTAATCATTTTCTCTCAGCCAGTCACTTGTGATAAGCCGTTAAAGACCCTGTTTTCACCAAATCACCAACACCTCACCATTTGCATAGAACTCTCATCTCTATGGACCTATTATCGTCCAACCATGGTATTTGCACACAGGGTACACTCATGCCAAATGGATGGGCAAAGTGCATTTTAATGTCAGTAAAATACAAATATGTAGATAGAGGCCACAATTCAAAGGCTTCTGCAAGAATAGTTAGCTTTAATCAATCAGTCCAATGCAGTATTTATTTTTAAATGACATAGTCCCCAAGCTGTAACTGTGACTCAAGTTCAGACTTGTACTGAAGCTAGAAATTTCACAACCTAACATGTTTAATATAACATATTGCACTCCTATTGAGGAAATCTGCACTATGCTCCATTTTGGGAGGATCTTAGGTTCTCTAAGAATGCAGTCGGTTTACTCCTAGTCTCGCATTGCCAGACCTTCCTCCACAGCGCTGCAGAGGAGGGTCTGGCTAGTCCACACAGCATTGCTCTGATTTATTGGCATTTCTTTAAGTCAATCGGCACTAAGCGGCAAAAAAGCCTCGGGAAGGAACTTGTTTTGGTGGAACGAGTACGTTCAAAAGTGTGTCGTGCAACAGAAAACTCAGATTGGACAGTAATTGGATAGTCTAGTTAGCTGTCTGGATTTACCCTGCAGAGATCTGAGGAGCAGTTAACCATAGTCCTCATAAATCGATCAGAGTATAAAATTCCAACCCAAAGAAAGCGGAAGGTAACGGACATCCGGGCAGAAAGAGCTTGGAATTTCCAGCAGCACAGGAGCAATCTCGGAAGTGGAACGTCGTGGATATAGACTAGTTTGCTCCCATCTATAGGATTTACACCTTAATGTAGACCTCATACAGGACCATGATGAGGTAGAGTATTTGTCAATTTGGGCCTTGAACACAGGTTGGGTTTGGGTAAGTAACACACTGCATGCTGTCCCAAAAAGACACATACAGTATATGTCTAAAAATTATACATTTCGGGCATTTTTATTTTGGATGCGCTACAAATTGACATAGTGACAATGGTCAGATGTTTCATTGGATGGGTTTACCATTTTGGAGTGGGATAATTGAAGGCGCCTCCACGAACACTACGCCCTGGAGCACATTTAATCATCCTTGATCCGGGACCAGCACAAATATCTCTCAAAAGAATTCCAGAATACAAAATACCAGCACAGAGCATAACCAAATAGATAGATGGGAAAAGCACATTTCATTTCACACATGTTAACACTTCCTAAGCCCTAACACATTCAAGTTGAACACCGGTTGTGTTGGAAAGAAGAAACTCAGATGTCAATACAAATTGTGGTGGATCATGAGAGACTAGGTGTTCTGCAACAGATTGATGCTGATAGTCAAGGGGGATTTCATAGACACTATGCCCAAGAGCCTGTTTACATACATCCATCTTTAATTCGTTGTCAGCTGAGGCCTGTTCCACCTGGTAATAAAATCTGTCCTGAGTGATCTGATCACAAGTGGACAGCTCTAAGTACAGCTCTAAAACCAGGTGGAAACTTGCATGCAGATGTCAACAGGTAACGAACAAACAGTGATCGGTCAAGAATAAACAATTGATTAAAAAAAGCCTCATGTTTCTGAGCATGATCTTCCACAAAAACGGCTTCTCTCCTAGGGGCTTTACTTCTTATTTCTGACAATATTCCATTACCACAATTTCCTGTCAAACCGAATTCTTACGGATATTGAATAGAGTTGTAATGACACGCTCCGAGCGATAGCTTAGCATTCAATTACAAACAGTAGAGGAACCAAACCCTCAGTGGCTTTGTACCTACAGGGAGGGCTGTGTTCAATACCACCCGTAATCCCGTAAATGGTTAAAAGTGCCTAATCCCTGTCGTTGTAAGGCCTTTATGTGGCCGTTTTAAACTTGCTGTTCATTGAGAGAAAAAAACTCTGCTGCGACACGCCTAACCGGATTAGACAGCTCTGCGTGTGCACAACGGCATAATACTGCTGCAAGGTAATAGAGATGTTACATACACAGCTCCCATAGGCACCACTACATGTGTTCTGTAGGCATGAGATTGTGTGTGTGTGTGTGTGTGTGTGTGTGTGTGTGTGTGTGTGTGTGTGTGTGTGTGTGTGTGTGTGTGTGTGTGTGTGTGTGTGTGTGTGTGTGTGCGTGCGTGCGTGCGTATGTATGTATGTAGGAGCAATAAAGCGATAGAAATGCTAAATGCACAGCTCCCTTTCGCTGTTTATACTGTGTGCGTGTTTCCACTGGCGACAAATGATGCATTTTAAATGTGTTATTATTCATCTGCCAGGATTCATGAAGTCACAGTGTGTGTGCTGATGACTGTGTGTGTATTCTCAGGATGGTTTCTGCTGCTAGATATGTGGATTTCTAACCGTATGCCAGACTATACCTGTGTGTGTGTGTGTGTGTGGGTGGGTAGAGCCGAGCTGCTAAATGGATTCCCTCCATCTTAATAGTGCTGGAACCACGAGGTTAATAAAGGAACGATGTAGACAATGCCAGAGCACTTTATACATGCAGCAACAAAACATACATAATTATGCAAATATGCACGTCTTTTGGTATCTCTTTGAGAACCAATTCAAGTTTTAGACTATAAGAGTGAGGATATTGTGGAGCAAACAAAACCAGAAAATGAAAGGACTGATTATTATTGTTTACGTAAAACAACGTGTTTAGGTTTCCTAATAATCCACTTCTTGTTGCCATGTCAAGAATGACCGTTCACATAGTAATGTAAGTGAAACATTGTGCAACAAACGTCATAACGAGGAGGTGAAGGATGGATGGGCCACAAAGTGTGTGACTTTGACACAGGATGCCGTGGTTCACATCTCATCTCACTGCCAATGTCGTTTTCCATTAACTATGACCACCATCATTACCTAACTTTAAAGCTCCATATTTTTAACAAAAATTCTTTGTTAAAACCAGGGGGCGGGGGGGTGTAGTTTAAAAGACATTGGTGTTTACCAGGCAGGGCGGGGTATAATGAACGACGCAATCAATAATTGCATTGATTGGAATGTTTTGGAAATTTGTATTGGAAATGTAGGATTCATATAGAGTTTATAGAGCTTGATCTTAACTCGGGACAAGAAGTCACGTGATCCTCACCTTTTTTGCTTGAAAGATGAAAAAAAGATTTATTTTTATTTTTTTATCTGCCTCTTTTCAGACTCTCAACTTTTATGATAATGAAATACTAAATGTTTTGAGAACCCATTTAACCACACTTGTATGCATCATTATCAAAACCAGTGACAAACAACCTATTTTGTAGTTGAGTTTTGAGAACTTGCTTTTTGTGTGGGGAATTGAGGATATATTATCTGGTCCTTACTACTTTAAAGGGCTGTTTAGTTAAGATTAGAAAAAGGTAACGGGTGTACATTATATCACGGTGTGTTTGTATACATAGGTTAGCATTATGAATAGAAATGTGGTCATGCGTGTGTTGGAGAACTACTTGGTGATGTAAAAGAGCTCCACAAAAGTGCAGTCTTGCATCACTGAGTGCATGCTTGTGTGTGTATGTGTGTTACTGTACATGCATCAGTGAGTGTTAGAATAGGAGTTGAGGCCTCCTTTCATGTGTTAACATGCATCTGAAGCCTGTTGGAAAGATAAGTCCCAAGAGCCTCTTGCTTTCTTCTTCTTCTTCTTCTTCTTCTTCATCTCTCTCTCTCTCTCTCTCTCTCTCTCTCTCTCTCTCTCGACTGCAGAGGAAATCTTTTCTTATCCTGTAACAATGCCTTAAATTAAATTTTCAGTCCGCTACTCCACGAGAGAGGGAGAGGGAGAGAGAGCCAGTGTAAAAATGAGACTTATTCCCACTATAAACCAATCTGGTGTAATGGGCTCCCATATGGAGCCGGGTGACTTGCCCACTTTTAATGACTCTGCTACATCAAACATTGAAGCTGCCAAAAAACAGCATAGACTTTTCATCCTCTATCTTTCTCTCTCACACTCTCCTCTGCTCTTGCCATTCCTCACTTCACCCCTCATCTTCTCCCTCAGTCTCTTGTGCATCACCATTTTGGATGAAAAAGAGCATCAGAGTGAGGGAAAGGGAGATAAAGAAGGAGAAGGAGGGAGAGGCAACAGGAAAGAAAGAGGTAGAGAGAGTTACAGGGCTTAGTCTCTTTCGCCCCTTGCTGTTTTAATATTGAATCCACGCATGGAATTCCTTCTGTCATTCAGTCGCTAAATAAGACTCCTCATTATTTCATTATTTTGCCACTTTGTTTTAGTCCCTGTCCCTTTTTCTACCTTCTCCCCCTTTTTCTTTGTCACTTGTTCTTTCCTTCCATTGCCTGACACTTTTTCCACTTGCTTTTACTCACATCCCCTTTCTCCTTCATTCATTTCGTACCTTTCCAACTATCTGTTATCTATCTCTGCACATTTCAATTTGCACACGAAAAACCCCAAATAAGAACAAAAAAAAGTGTGTATGCTTGGCTGAAAAGTTATAGTTCAAATATTGCCATATTGAAAAAGAGAAGATGCATTAAAGGTTGACAGAAACAGATAGGAGAAGCAGGGATTTGAACTGTGTTCATGTCATGCTGTCCAAAAAACTAAATCAAAAGAGGAGTATAAAGGGGCCAATAAACTCCATCACAACTGTGGGATGGACGAATAGCTTCCCAGACCCCTTTCCTTTGACATTTGCTCCCTCCTTTCCTATTCTGACATTTTCTACTTCCCCACTTTCTACTTCTTCACACTCATCCCCTTTCTCTTTCATTCAGCAATATACACAATAAAAAAACAAAACCAAATTTTGAGGAAAAATATTTTCTAAAAGTGCGTATGCTTATGAGAGGTGGAAAAGTTGGCATGCCAGCTGCCAAATCACTCTTTTGAAAGCAACACTGTCATGATACGATAAAACCTTATTGTCAGTTCACACCAAAATTCCTTTTGGGTTCCCGAGCAGCAAAGAAACAAGTTTCGTGATATCCTCGGATCCAGATCTTAATTGGCAGCAAACTGATTTTGGTTTAGCAATAGGATAGACTGATGTATACATGAATTCTTAAGTCACTTACATCTGCTGCTCACATAGAATTTCATTAGCCTTACTGTACCTTCTCCCCAACATCCACTTATAGGCCCTGAGTCTATGTTCCGCTGGGGGCAAAGTAATTATCACTCCCCACTCGCTGTAGTGCTGAGCTTGTTGTTTTCTAGTGCAGAGTGACGAGGTCAGAGACCGCTACATATTAACACTGCACACATAATAATCAATTCCATGTGATTTGCCTGACTGACATGTAACACAATTGCTGCATTTCTGAAGGCCTGATGTGCTAGGAAGTACAACCGGGATGTGTATCCTGACACATGCATCAACCAGCACATCATACAACACCACCAGTGTGCATTCTGCTTAATGCAACAGCAATGAAGTGGCTACAAGCATCACAGTCACTTCTGTCAGGTTAATTCTGTAATTTCATAACATTGTCTTGGTTATGTTCACATGAAGGGAGTTAATGGAAACATGCAATTTGCTTAAATCTTGTACCGCAATGTATCAAAATACATAATAACTGTCTGTGCTGCACTCTCCCTTGCCGTCCTGCTCTCTGCATGTTCTTTCTCCATTAGTATCACCGGCCAAGCATATTAATCTCTCTCTGACACCATCCGTCGCCACCGTATCTGCCTTTTTCCTTTTCCACATGTTGCTTTTGTCTGCTATAACAAGGCGCTCCATCTCAACGTTGGTAGTGTTTAGTCTCTCGTTCCCAGACCTTCCTCCACAGCGCTGAAGAGGAAGGTCTGGCAAGTTCCCACAGCAATCCGGGATGGGAAAGAAACATGCTCTGGATTATTAGCATTTCTTTAAACCAATCACAATCGTCATGGGTGGTGCCAAGCTCCGCACAGAGCCCCGGTGCTAATGGAAAATAGCCTCGGGAAGGAACATGTTTAAATTCAAAAGTTGTTTTAGTCGTGCAACAGAAAACTCAGATTGGACAGATAGACTGTCTGGATTTACCCTGCAGAGATCTGAGGAGCAGTTAACCATAGTCCTCGTAAATCCACCGGAGTTTAAAATTCCAACACAAAGAAAGGGGACAGTAATGGACATCCGGCCGAAAAGAAGGACATCCGGCAGAATATCGGGCGGCAACATTGCAATCCCGGAAGTGGAACGTCGTGGACATAGACTAGGTAGTGTTTCTCTGTCCTGCAACGCCTGCTTGTTTATAATCTATTTCCTCCTTCCTGTGTGCTATTAGTTGCTTCTGTTTACTTGTATCCACATTAACATTCCTCATCTTTTTTTCTCCTGCTTATATATGAATATACAGACTGACATTTGCCCTGTGGCTGGCTCATTGTATTGAGTCCACATTTGAATAACTGACTAAGACATTCGCCTTGACATTATATCTAAAAACCCTGAGCCTCCCAAATACCTGCCGAATACATTTTTCAAGACAACTCTTCAAAATAAATACAATTGTTTTGGATTGTTCACAATTAACTCAAGTTGCATCAGCTTTTATTTTTCCCCCCAAGGTTGCAAAAAAAGGAAATCCCAATGAAACTACAAAAAGATCAATAACCAAAATGAAACACAATAAAGCCATAACAGGATCAATTTGATAAAAAGGTAATTAAATGCCACAGTAAAACGGCAGATTAAAAGAGAACAAATTACTCAAGTGATTAATTGACAAGAACATAAACTGCATAATCGTCCATGTGTCCCCCAAATATCATTGGCTTAGCGTTGTGCACTGTTGAGTGATGATGAACTACTCGCCTTACTTCTCAACTTATAATTAAAGTTCTATAAGTTATTGCTGACTTATTATACATCCTTAGAAATATTAAGTAAACACAGCTAAAGTAGCCCTGATTAGTTTTTAGCATTTCAGGTGGGTACCCATGAATCACATCATGAACTACACACCGATTTAATCTTAACAGTCTCACTCAGTCTGACAACTTTGCTGTGTGAAAGTAGTCTGTAAGTTCATAACAGATGTATGTGTCATGGATTCTCGAACAGTAAATTGCTAGACTGTGATCCATAACATACAAGATTAATTCACTTTACAGCTTTCTGGCTAGTACATTTCTCATTTTATTCCAGTTAAAGGTACCCTGTCACACGTATTTCATTACTTTGTGGTAACGTCTGAAGTTCTACCATGGACTCTGTAAATTTTTGTGTTGAAAAAATGCCTTGGTTACCTTGTTTCAAGCCATTTTAGCGTGGTAAAGAAAGCCGAAAGAAAATCGATTCCGTTGGAATTGTAATTTTTTTAAAACGATTCTAAATTGGAACCGGTTCTCAATGCCCAATCCTATTCTTCGGTCAATTGTTTTCTTTAATTTCCTTTTTCATTAGGTCAAAAAATCCTTGTAGTCGGTACAAACAATTTATTTATTTTCTACACTTCTTTTGTTCTTTCTTATCCTCATTTATCTAGGTAAGGGTTTTGCTGAGCATATACTTCTTTCAGAACTATTCTGCTTTAAATTCCTACAGCTACAGCCATTCACACCTGGGACCAGCCCAGTACAAACAGCCTTCTGCTGGTGGCCACAGAGAAAGCTCCAGCTTGCTTCTCTTTTCTTCTGTCATGAATTTTGATGACGGATGGAATGGGAATTAATTTCAGTCTTTATGGTATAGTCTACAATACGCAGCACCCCTGTTTCAACAAAATCCTGTTAAGTCCCCATGGGTGCTTAACTTTGAAGAGTGCCACTTGATAGTTAGAAAGAGCTTAACTTAATTAAGTTTACAAAACACAAAACAAAGCCGAATGAATCACAGAGGAATATCTGGGTCAGTGTAACAGTTGCTGATCGTGTGCCTTGGGATTATAAAGTAGAAGTACAATGTGAAAGATGAAAGACTGAACCCAGTAGATCCCAAAGCAGCTTCCAGGAGTTTTCTTTTTGTTTTCTTTTTGCATAATAAGGTGATTAAGGTTATTTATAAAAAAATACAAATTAGTAAAGAAAAGGCACAAAAGTCTTTGCATCATTTTTGTAGCTTCAGTGTTGTTTCAGCTATGTTTTAGCGCTAAGTCTATTGTTATTTGGATATTTTTGTACAAACTTAAAAGGTGCTTCCTTTGTTAACTAGATCTATACCAGATGTATATTTCTCATTCACGCTGAGATGGCCCAGTACTGCTGAATGGATTCTGGAAACGCCTGTGCATGATGCCTTCAGTCTCTCCGGTGTAAAAGGAGTCCCTTAATTATAGCCAATGGAAATGAGGATGGAACCACTTGTCTTTAATTCAATTTTATTTATTGTGTCAAATAATAACAGATAGAGTAGGTCTAGAACACACTCTATAATTTACAAGGACCCAACAATTCTTTACCTCTCTTTTTCCCTCAGCAAATATCTCTTAAAGTGCTCATATTATGCCTTTTGGCTTTGTCCCTTTCCTTTTGTGTTATATATCTTTTTGTGCACGTTATAGGTTTACAAAGTGAAAAAGCCCAAAGTCCACCCCAAAGGGACTTACCATCTTCCAGAGATTACACTGTTCACTACCTGCTCCAAACAGCTCTATTGTAGTCTAGGCTTTACTTCCATCACAAACGTGGGTCACTTTGTAACACACGTTATAATGCTTCCCTAGCTGCTAGCATGGCACGCCCTCATACTCTGCAACTGACTGGCTAGTAGTCCTTACCTAGGTAATGCGCATATGCGACTCCCAACAAAGATGGAACAGAAGTGAGATGCCTCACTCTGTAGCTAAAACAGAGAGCTCAACACACAGGGTAAAAAGAGGAGCTACAGCAATGTGCAGTACAACAAAAATACAGTGTTTTTTGAAAATTAAACCACATAAACCTATTCTGGTACAATCTCTAAATACAAGTATGAAACTGAAAATGAGCATACTATCAGTACTTTAAAAGGGCTAAATTGTAACAATATCAGAGTAAACAGGACATGTTGGGGTTTTGGAATTTATAGAGGGTGGTCTAGACCTACTCTATCTGTAAAGTGTCTTGAGATAACTCTGTTATGATTTGATACTATAAATTGAATTGAATTGACATTCTGCCATTGTTTGTAAAATGTAGACAGTGTAAGTAAATGCACATTTTAGTTTTAAACTATGAGGACAACCAAATAATCTGCATTAACAACATTGGGAAAGTTGTCAGTTTCCTGCAAATTGAAAATACATGTTTAAAAAACTATAACTTGAAATGCAGACAGGGTTAGTTGCTTGCCAAGTCAGATGGCTGAGTGCAGAAAGCTCATAATTTCCAATCTCATGGGTTTGACACATGGTAGGAAAGTAAAAGTAAAAAACTGACAAAGCGTGCTGTCCCATGTGACAGGCCCGATACACAACAGACAATGAATGCAGATACAGAGCAGATCGTAGGTCTGGTCTCAATACATTTTTAGGACATACAGAGTTGCCCTAGAAATGTGTTGAATAATGCCTCGGAACACAAAACATTACCCAGGTTAGAAAAAATTATTTAAATAGCCAGTTTACATAAGATGTATCATTTTGCCACTCCCTATACCAACATTCAATTTCACAATATTTCACAATATTTCAATTTGTGGCTTAAAGTGTCATGCAATTCACTTATTCATTCTCGTTTCAATTGGAATGAATGGAGGAGAGGCATCATTGCCTCTCAATATTAAGCAAATGCAGAGATCTACTTCTAAAGTGGTACTCCAGCATTTTAATATTGCACCTGCATGGAGTGGGATGGCTTGAAAGAAAAAGATAAAACAAGAAAAATTTAAATCCATTGAAATTGATCTTCAAAACCCAACAAGTCCTACAAATTAAACAACATAATACTTCATTAATAAATGCCCTTTATTACTGCACATAGAATCATTTTCTCATCAGACGCCTGTATTATCAGGACGACATCATTTGTCTGCGCTTTCTAAAACAAATGTTTTAAAAACATAGCTCTTTCTATGATGCGACAATACTATGGTTTAAGTTTGGTTAGGTCTGGGAAAGATGATGGTTTTGGGTTCAAATGATTACTTTAAGTTTAGGGGTGCTTCATTGCCATATAACAATAATAAACACTTGGTTAAGGTTGGGGAACAATTGTGATCAGGGTTACAAGAAACCAACATTGACTGTCAGAAGGAAAGAGGAAACAAACGTGTTTACTGACTTCCTCCTGTGTTCCTAGAATTACTTTGGCTGCTAGAGGGCTTTGTCACATCAGTGTATGTCGTTCTGGGGCACTGGCCGAAACGTCTGATTCTGCTGTTTTGCAGATAACATAGTGTTTTCTGTTAGACCCTTGCTAGTCTCGCTTTGCCAGACCTTCCTCCACCGCGGGTCTGCGGAGAAAGGTCTGGCTAGTCCACACAGCATTCCGGGATGGGAGAAAAACGTAGCTGTCTGGATTTACCCTGCAGAGATCTGAGAAAAGGTTAACCATAGTCCTTATAAATCGACCGGAGTTTAAAATGCCAACACAAAGGAAGCCCAAGGCAACAGATATCCAGCCTAAATGATTAAAATCCGGAGGGAATTTCCATCGGCAACGGAGCAATCCCGGAAGTGGAAAGTCAAGGATATACACTAGACCCTTGCTGACTGGTGAATACCCATGTCTTTCATACCCCAGGTGGTACTTTTGCAGTTGCCAGTGGATACGTGGAAAGATCAAAGAACAGCTCAACTATTATTAAAATAATATATCTGCTGTGAAACCTGAACACTAGATGTTGCAATTATATAAGAGTGCTTGAAAATCATTTAGCAAGTAAACACATAAGCTTAAACAGGCAGGTAGCTAAAAGTAATAAATAAATGGTAGAAATACAGTAAATAGCTAAAACTAATGCATAAGCAGCTGAAATGGTTAGCTAAAAGTAGTCATACTGACTAAACAGTTCAAATAATCAGCTAAAAGTAATTTATATGGTTGAAACATTGAGCAATCTGAATATTGACAGTTCAACAAGTATGAAATTAACAATTTCCACTTTTATATAATGAATGGTGTTATACATTTGGAACATACATTTGGAATCGGTGAAGGTGTACTTGAGTTCATCTGACAGGGCTGTGGGGGTACCTCCAGATAAAAAAAGATTGAAAACTACTTCTCCACACCATACGCCATAGAGGATGACACTCTGATAACATAATTTGGCATAATCATGGTTATTGTCTCAGATTTGACAACGCTTCTCCAGGACTACAAAAGACAATATTCACCTGCTTTCATAGATTTCGTAGTAAGTACTCTGCCAGCACTTTGGGGTCATATGAACACTTTCAAACGGTGATTTTGATATTCTCACCCAGCATAGTGATTTAAACTAAAACAAAACCCTGCAGCATGGCAGTAAGCATGTAAATGAGCCCATATTGATTATTACACAGCTTTATTGCAGTACTTGTACTAAGCATTATTCACAGTGGTTGCAATTTCCCCTCTTGCAATTTGCACCTACTGCTTCCTGCGTGTTTATGAATGTGTGTGTGTCCATTAATCTAGGCTGATACCAACAGAAGAAGTTGCTGGGAGATGCACGATGCATCCATAAAGAAAACCTGTCTCATTAGGGTGACAGCACGGAGACAACATTACTCACACCTCGAACCCCACCTCTGTCTGTCTGTCTGTCTTTCTTTCACTGTCTTTCCAATCACATTTCCTTCTTTATCCTCTTGTTTCCGTCAAGTCCTCTTCACAACATCCTTTTCCCTCTCCTCTCACTCTCTCACTTCCTCACTTGCTTTTGTCACCATGTTTGACGCTCCTCATGTTTGTTTGATCACTTTTTTCCTCCCCACATGCTGCAATTTCTGTCACAGCCTCTGTCTCTGTCGTCTCGCTTTTGGTCGCATGGCACAGAGATGGCATTACTCAAACCTCTTTTGTCATCCGGCTCTTCCTCTCTCCTCGTTTCCTTTATGTCACTCAATCTCATCCCGCTCTCTATTTTCTGCACAGGCTCATTATAATTATTTACACCTCTTGTCTGATGCTACTTGGCTCTCTCTTTCTCTGTTGCTCTCGGTCTCTGTTCCCATCTTTGCCTTTCCATTTATCTCCACCCTCATTGCTTTAGCCAGAACTTTCTATCCCAGCGCTCCTCCTCCCTTTACAACCCGGTCTCACTCCCAGCTCCTAAAGTACTGACCAAGCTTGGTCAGTGTCTCTCAGCATCCAGCCCGGTCTCATGGAAGTTCGTGTAAATGTGACGTTATTTGAATCTATTGACACGTGTTCACGGAGACGTTTTTGTCGTTTTTTACGTGGTGGACAACACAAAAATGTAAAGTAATGTATTTTGTTACGGAGAGCGTTGGGAATCCGACAAAAAAGTCGCTAACACGATGGCTTAAGTTGCAAGACATGAAAGTGCTTTTATTTACAAAAAAATGGTGAAACAATGCAGGACGTCCACGGCAAAACCCATAAGAAACAAAAGAAATATATTTTTTATACCCTAGCAAGCTCCCATCACTGTTGATTGTAGCCACCCTCAGACTCCCACGCTAGTGGCGAGAGGCTTATGTGTTAAGCCCCTCCCACTAACTACCAACTCTAATTGCCCAATTACCTTTCCAATACGTTACCATGTACATGAATCGAGAATGTCACTGCTAGTTTCTACAATAAACAAATACCCAAATAACTGATTATTCAACAAATCACTTATCTCACTTCGAAAGACATCAAAACTTACACACATTTCCAACTAGAACATTTATCTCACCTATGACCCAGACACATGGTTCTCCCACCCTCAGCACACCTGTGTGTGATTGCTGTAGGCCCTATATGAGGCAGCACTTTGCCAGCTCTGGTTCAGACCCAGGGACTGGAGAGAGGAAATGAGGTTGAGGTAATGGTTAAGTAACATGGTTTGTTGTAAATCAGAAATACTGAAATAAATAAACTGGACTGACTAAACTAAACTGAAGTAATGTGGTATATTTGGTAACAGTGTTACTAAACGATATGTATGAAAGTGTGACTGCAAAGTAATTGTCTGGGTGCTTAGTGACCTAAGTTGGTTTACCATGTGCTGTCCAACCGTGACAGGGCCTTTGTCACATTACCACCCCCTCTCCTGCAGCAAGGATGTTTGGCAGTCTAGACAGGTAGTCTGCTGTGATGTTTTCCCTTGCCTGCCTTGTGCCGCACAAAGAATTTGAAAGGTTGCAGTTCCAGGTACCACCTTGTCACCCTGGCATGCGGTCCTTCATTGTCTGGATCCAGGTCAGGGCTCTGTGGTCTGTTTGGAGGTCAAACTCCCGCCCAAGAAGGTAGTATCTGAGGCTGTCCAATGCCCACTTGATTGCCAGACACCCTTCTCAATTGTGGAGTACCGGTCACGAGGCAGGAGTTTCCTGCTCAGATACAACACTGGACGTTCTTCACCTGGTTCTCCCTGAGCCAGCACTGCCCGATGCCCACCCTCGGCGGTCCACCTGCACAAGGAAGCGGCGTCCAAAGTCAGGGCTCTGCAACACCGGAGAAGAACACATCTCCTTCAGAGCCTGAAAAGCGTTTCACACTCTCGCTCCATTCCACTGGATTACGGCCAACTTGCAGGTGAGATTGGTCAGTGGGGTTGCCAGAGTGGCAAACTGGGGAATGAACCTTCGATACCAGCCCACTAGGCCAAGGAAAGACTGACCTGAGTTTTGGGGGTCTTGGGCTGTTCCGGATGGCCTCAACTTTGTCCACCTGGAGCCGGACTTCGCCCCTCTCCCAATAGATACCCCAGGTAACGAGTCTCCTGCTTGGCCCATTCACACTTCTGTAGGTTCAGGGTAAGCCCGGCTGCATTTATTGCACCGCAGGGACTGCTGAATGTGCTCCAGATGCTCCTCCCAGGTCATGCTGAAGACTACCACATCATCCAGATAGGGCGTACTGCAGTCCTCAAACCCTAAGCACTCTGTCCATAAGCCTCTGGAATGTTGCAGGAGCACCATGTAACCCAAAAGGCATCACTGTGAACTGAAAAAGACCAAGCGGGGTCCTAAATGCAGTGAGGGGCCGGGACCGGCTCTCCAGGGGACCTGCCAACACCCCTTGCAGAGGTCTAACGTGGAGTGTAGTTGGCCCTCGCCTAATCCTCTCCAGCAGGTCCTCAATCCGGGGCATTGGGAGGCGTCAAGAATGAGATGGCATTTAGTTTCCGAAAGTCAATGCAAATGCTAAGATCCATCTTTCTTGGGCACAATGACAATTGGGCTACTGCACTCACTTTCAGATGGCTCTATGACTCCCAGTTTCAACATTAAGTGGATCTCCTCCTTCAATGCTTCCACCAATGCTCTTGGTACCCGGTAGCATGCCGTCACGGGAGTGTGGTCCGGTCGACCGAATGACATGCTGCAACACATCTGTGTGTGTTTCTGTGTAACAACTGAGACAAGTGTTGAATACAACTTGTAATTCCACTGCTTCTTACCATCCAGATGAGAGAGATCCACATTACCGGGGCTACCTCCACTACACCCAGAGTCACCTTCAGTCACGGCAGCAGTGAGGTGATGCGGAGACTGCATCGTTCCTCCCAGCTTTCAAGAGGTCACATGATAGGTCTGCTTTCTTCTAGATGCAATCCATATGTTGTAGGCCCCATCTTCCTTAAACTTCAAATGGCCCCGGCCACTTGGTCAGCAGCTTGCTGGATGACGAGGGCAGGAGCAACAATACCTTTGACTGGTTTGAACTCGCTATGCTTTCTGTCATACCAAAGCTTCTGGTCTCTGGGCCCCAGGAGCTTATGTCTGGCCTCCTCCCCGGTACTGCTCAAACCGGTCCCTCATTTGGAGGACATATTGCACAACACCTTCCTCATCAGCTTTACAGTCACTTTCTCCTCCCAGTTCTGTAGCAGATCCAAGGGGCCCTGGACTGGCCATCCATAAAGCAGCTCAAATAGTGAGAACGGTGGACGCTATGTACTTCTCTGTAGGCAAAAGCAGAAAGGGTAACCACTTACCCATTTCCCTGTATCAGATACAAACTTTCTGAGCATCCTCTCAGGGTTTGTTAAACCTTCAACCAAACCATTCTCAGATGATAAGGGAGGTCCGATTGCAGTAACCCAACTCCTATGCAGTCACAAGTTGATGTAAAGTTGTTCCCTGGTCGGTCAAGATCTCCCGGATGCCTACCGAGAAAACAGCTGGACAAGACACTGATCATTTTGGAGTGGTACAACCGAAGAGAAAAGCTTCAGGAAACGAGTAGCATAATCACATACAACAAGAATGTATTGATATCCAGCTGAGCTTTTTCTAGGGGCCCTACAATGTCCATTGCAACCTCCTAAATGGTGTGGTAATCACAGGCATGGCTTGGAGTGGTGCTCTGTCGGATTTACGGACAGCACTGGTTTTCTGACACTCTGGGCATGTTTTGCACACGTCTGCACATCAGTATACATTGAAGGCCAAAAGAACCGAGAGGCCAACCTGAGATATGTCTTATAGTGTGCTAAGTGTCCTGCCCATGGAATGGTGTGTGCAAGGTGTAGTACTAATGATCTGCATTTACCTGGTACCACTAACCTCCTGCTACCTGGCTCCTCCCCTCATAAAGGATGTCATTGTGCAGAACATACATTGCACCACCCACTTGGGCCGTGTGGATAGCAGAGTTCAGAACCTTGGTAAACACAGACCTTAAGACAGGATCAGACTGTTGTAACACAGCGACGTTCTCTGGCACCTCCCACTTAAGATCTGATAAGTCACTCAGGCATTTCACAAGTCACAGGTGTACCAGCATGTTTCTTAAACGTCGTTGCCGACGTGTCTTTCTGGGCCCTTTGGTTCCAGCCTTGCACAGACTACCACATAAGTCTGGCAGAGGCTGTAGCCCAGACAGAGCTTTGGTTTTGCCTGAGACCTTGTCATGACAAAACAAGAGAACAATTTTGGTTCTGACAGAGGTTCATTAGCTCTAGCAAGACTGTTACCTTTGCTTAGGAGGTCATATAACACAGGCAAATCCCTCCCAAAAAGCATCTCCACTGGTAAGTTCTCCACCACCCCCACTGTCATCAGATACTTTTGCCCATCCACCTCAACTATCAGTTCTACCTGTGGCTCTGCTTACAGTCACCATGTACACAACACCTCTGTCTGCTGACTGTAGTCAATAGTACCACGGCAGGTATCTTTTCTTATGAATGACATAGAACTTCCAGAGTCAAGGAGAGCAGTTACAGGCTTGCCATTAATTTTAACTGGAACAGATCTAGATTCCCTTCCTTGTCCTGGTGATCACTCTGGTCACTCTTTCTAGCACATAACATAGCCAGTCACTTTTGGTTTCTTCAGGGGGCAACAGATGCCTTGTGTCCCTGCTGTTGACAATGATAGCACACTAAGTCTTAATTGCTGAATAAGCAGTCTGTCCCTTAACATTCACCCCACGATACCTTCAAAGTTGCTCGATGGCCGATGTTCTCCCTGGTATCCCCTCGTGTTGGACGTGATGTGGCTCCCTCCGAGCATTCAGGAACTTTAGGGCCAATTTGCTGCCGGGCGACCATCTTCGGTTAGCCCTCACCCACATCCTGATGTCTGAGGAAACACCTGCAGGACTGCTCCAGAATGATGGTCTCTCCTAACTGGTCCTATTCTTTCGTAGCCTCACCCAGCGACGGTAGAGGCTCCAGTCGATGGTATGCCAGTCGGTGTCTCCCGAGGTGGTGTTTTCGAACCGTTGTCGAAGGTTTGGGAGATGTCAATTTACCAACAGTCTCCCTCAGTGGAGCAGTTGGAGAAAACATATAATTTCATACAAATAAAAATCCAAATCCATTAGATCTCCCCAAACTTTTAATTTGAAATACTGCGCTTTTTGTCCAACCGCATTTCCTCTCTTACATTATATTCAAAACGCCCCTTATAAAAAAGAAAATTAATAACAACATGTTATTGTTACCATACAATGGGAAGCATATTTTGTGGCCACAGACCGAAATGGTAGGGAGTAATATAAAAAGCCGAAAATCCGCGTAGGGAGGTTGGTCGAGGTGGTGGATGGGTCAAACAACACAGGACTTTCACCCGGGCGAGCAGGGATCGTGTCCCGTTTGCGGCGCTTTGTTTCCCGGGGATGGCGTCCCTGCGTGTGGCGCTTTGTCCCGCGTGTTACTGTGGCGCGTCTCCCGGCGTTTAAGGCGCCCTTTCCCCGGCGTTTAAGGCGCCCTTTCCCCGTAATTTTTTTCCTAAACCCAACCTCCGCCTTATTCCCTTTTGTCGGGCCCCGTAGTGCCGCTCGCGGGCCGCTCCTGCGGGCGCTTCCGGCTTATGGAGCGTCCTTTTCGGCCGCCTCCCGGCCGCCTCATCCAGCGGGTCCCCAGCGGGCCGCCTCGCGGGCGCCTCGCGGCTTATGGAGCGACCTCTTCCCCGAGAAAATAACGTGACAGTTACACGTAAAAAAACGAGAAAAACGTCTCCGTGAACACGTATCAATAGATTAAGAATAACGTGGACATTTAAACGAACAGCCGTGACACCGGGTTGCAGCATCAGATACAGACGCAAAAATCACCCGTTAGCGTGTGTATGGAACGCACCGGGCAGAGCAGCAGTTCGGCCGCAGCGCTGTAAAATGACGTAGTATTAAGAGTGACCACGGTAGCGAGTAGTTTGAAAGACCGAAAATTGGTGTAAGAAGGTTGGTTGAGGTGATGGATGGGTCAAACAACACAGGACTTTCACCCAGGAGACCAGGGTTTGTGTCCCTTTCGTGTCCCGCGTGTCACTGAAACTTACATTTTATAATCCCACCCAAAATGTTTTCCTAAAACCTCACTGTCCCGTTCTCGTGCCGCATGTCAGTTAAACCCACGTCCCGACTCAGAGCGTCAAAAAGTGACGCCAAGTGTCCCCGCCAAGCGCGTCTAAATATGACGCCAAAAGGCTAGACGCGAGTCCCGAGAGCGTCAAACAGTGACGCCAAGAGTCCCGACCAAGCGGGGCTTATTGACGCGATGGGAGTGAGAATGTGTTTCCCTTCATCCTATCCATCCTTCCTTCCTTCTTTTGCCTCTTCCTCCCTTTTCACTTCATCCTTCTTGTCTTTTCTCTGCTCTACCTTTTCTCATTTCCTGTTCTCCAATGCCTCCCCCACTCTCCACTCCCCTCTCATTTCTTCTATTTACCATATTGCTACCCTAACCCTTCATTTCCTTTTCTTTCTGTTCCCCTCTTCCCTTTAAATCTACTTTATCTTCCCTACTTTTCTGTTCACCATTTATCTTTTAATTACTCTCCCTTCATCTACTTTTTTTTCAATTCGCTTTTCTTCTCCAAATACCCCCCTTTCCTTCTCTTACTTTTTTATTCTTTTCTCACAATCTTCCCGTGTCCCGCCCCTCTTGTTTGGTCCTCTTCCCCCTTTATCTCCTGTACCTTTCTTCTTCTCTTCTTCTCTTTTCTATGTTTTCCCTTTCTTCTTCTTTTTGTTTACACATATCTCTTCTCCCTTCCTTTCCCTTCTGTTTTTTTGCTCCCCTTTTTCTCCTCTTGCACTTACTTTTCCTCTTTTCGCTCTTAAACTATTGTCTGCCGTGATTACATCTCCTCTTTTCTCACCCCTCCTACTATCCATTCCCCTCTATTCATTTCCTTTCTTCTCCTGGCCTCCTCCCTTCTTCCCCCATCTGTTCAAACGCCCTGCTCTGATCATTTTGCATGACAGCATTTCCCTCCCCCTCACTCTTGATGTTGTTGCCCTTTTAAAGCCCACTCCTTCACTTTTTTATCTGTAGGGACATGTCATGTCCAACACTCTGCCATCTATTTATTCATTGTCTTTCTCTGCTTTTACACCCACCCCCCCCACGCCTCTGTTCTCACATCTGATCTGCACATAACCCCCCCTGTGTACGACTCTTGTTTACACATTGTACTCTCCTTCACCTTCCTTGTGTGACCTCCCTTCGTACCTCTCCTTTCTGTGAAGTGGTGAATATATTATTTTTTTGGAACAGAGCTGTTTATGTTATAAGAAGACTGAACCCTCAGAAGAGCAGCCATTCCTTTGTCCGTTATTAAAGTTTGACGCCACTGGACAGATTCTCCTTTCTTTTACCCAGACGGACCACAGTGGAATACCGTTATGCGATGACAGCAGTAATCCAGCATGGGAAAAGAGGTCTTAATATATTTACGAAAAGCTGTCAACTCCCATCCACGCTTTTGGGCAATGAGCCAATCCTTGTTTGGCGAATTTAGCTGTCGTTGCAGTTTGCTCACGTTTCTGCAGCCCTGGGTCTTTTAATGCACACAAGTACTCCTCCACTCCTGGGTTTGATAGAACAATGATGTGGGAAAGCCTTTGAGAAGCAAAGGCTTGAAGGAAAAAGTTAAAAGTTTATTGGTTTTTAATCACCCCACTCATATTTGAGAGTACTCACTACAATACTACAATAAAATAATATTTTAACATTTTGGGAAATTTCTTGCGGAGAGCTTGATGCGAAGATTGATATACCACTCTCATGTCTGCTACATACGTTACAGCTAGGAGAGTTAGTTTAGCTTAGCATGAAGACAAGAAACGGGGTAAAATAGCCTTGCATTGCCAGACCTATCCTCCACACATACTGTACATTGCAGGATAGGAGAAAAAAAATGCTCTGGGTTGTTTGGAATGGATCAAATTCTGACAGTGAAACCATTTATTTTCCTTACCAAAATGTATCCAGACTGATTTGCAGTCTATAGGGAAAAGTGTTTTTGGGGCATCACATGACGGACACGGAAGTTATAATTCCACTGTTTTGGCCGCGATGTCAAATTAAATTCAAAGCCCAGCACTCGTTCTGTGGGCCTGGATGAACAGGTGAACATGGTTCATTGAGAATCTCTGAGTAAAGGTACAAGTCCAAGATGAGATGGCATATATAGTATAACATAGGTATAGATGTCCACTGTGGATATGCAGAAAAATAAGTAAGAATGATAGAATGGAGAATGTTGATTAGACTGTAATACCAGCTATAAAAAGTACACATGGTACAGATGTTGAATTAATGTACAGATGATCATAGTTACATACAGAGGTGTATAGTCCAGGTGCCAGAAAGTAAAAATCCTGCCATGTTTTTGGATCTGCCTCTACATCTAGAACAGGTGTTTTCACTAACGAGCTCATCTACCTGGTAGAGGAGCTGGTTTAGTGATGGTTGGGACAGCTGCTGGAAAGGATTTCTACTTTCTGGCACCTGGACTATACACCTATGGTTACATATTAGCCCAGTGTGCATTTAAAATGTACAATAGTGTAATACTGATCCAGTGTTGTTGAACAGCAGAGTAATCCTTGTGGCCCGAGGCTCCTCCTGAGCCCCTCATTACTGGGCCTTATGGCTTTGTCCATATGACTTATTATGGCAGTAATTTTCCTGCAGGTCACTGTTGCTGGGGTGTCAGGTCCTCATAGATGTGGCACCTGAAGGCATCCGAAGCAACTCACCCTTTTCTCAAAAACCCCATTGAGCCTTTTAAGGGTAGTGTCTCTCCCAGTATCTGTTATTTGTTTTGCTAGTGTTAACAGTGATTTTGTTTGCCTGGCAGGTTGTGACTTTCGATACCATTTTTTCCTTCCTGATACTAATTCAGATACCTGAACTTGCGTATCGGCCGAAACAGAGCACCGATCCGATACCAGTGTGTTCAAAAATACATAGATTTTATTATGTTTGTAACAGCTGTATCCTACTATCTCTGTATGGATGTGATATGATTGCTTGCTTGCTACCGTTTGGATTTTTACGATTCCAAACCGGTACTTTTAAAACGATTCCGATTCCTAACCGATTCCTAAAACTATCCTTGAAAAACTGAAAAATGACATCAAAGAAAGGCTCTTTTATGGAGTTCTTTTTTTTATTTGAAAATTATTTAAATTTAACAATCTATATTAACGTTCTAAATTACTTAAATATGTAATAAGTAAACCTAAGTCACCTAATACATAACTACAATAATTTAACAAATAACAGTTACACTATTAACAAGTAACAACAAAATAAATGTTCTTCAAACTTTAGCAGTTCTTTTGCAGAAAAATGACCATATTTGCCTTCTCTGGCAAGATAGGACACCTCTCCTGACTTATGGCATGTCCTGCACAGGAGAAACATCTCACAGATGGTGTCCAAGAGGCCTGTACACACCCAGGTAGGAGTTTGAAAGGGCAGACAATATGGGGAGGCTGTCCCACCTCCCCCACCACCAGGCTACAGGGTCTTGTCCTGAACGATAGACTAGCTGAGCATGTGTAATATGTTTACTAGCGATCTTGCATCCATTTTGGTAAGCCCAGAGGGAAAATATGGCATTTTAAAAGTAGCCTACATTTACGATAGCTAGCTAATGGTAGACTACAGAGAAAGTATGATATTTTTACGTCTGTTTCGGAGCGTGTACAAAAAGCCGTCTATCAGCAGTGATTGTAGAGTGCATGTCCGAGAACAGCGCCGTGTACCACTCGGCAGAAAAGGGAGAAAGAAAAAAAGACTTTCGCTGTCCAGAGCGACAGAGGGAAAATATTTCATTCAGAACCGAAATTTGCATTCTAATCCGGTCCGAATACTACTGTTTGCGTAGGAACCGGTTCCATAGTGGAACCGAGTTTCGGTATCCAACCCTGTGGTTGTATGGCCTGGCTACGGTTAAACTTTTTGTGAAACCTGAACAAACCCAATAAATGTATGCCATATAACTTTCTTTTATTATTCAGCTTGATAGTGTGTCATAATGGTCAATAAACTATTTTCAAGTAGATTTTCTTCTGGGATAAATTTCGTGGTATCGGATTGGTACTCCAGTACTTACCAATACCAGCATTTTAGGCGGTATTGGAGGCTTTTCCAATACTGGTATCGGTAACGGCACATCTCTAGTTGTGAGTTGTCTGGCCTACCAGATGTACAGTGTGGTTATAAACCCTGACGGGCCGGATGCCAGGCATTCTCTTCCCCTTCTGCTATCTCCGCTATTTACTTGCAAGGGAACCGTTACTGCATCCTGGGCTTAGCACTTCCTAAGACGATTGTGATTGGTTTAAAGAAATACAAACAACAATACCCAATACCAATACCCAATACCAGAATGCGAACTACAGCACAGCAGCCAGACCATTCTCCAGCGCTGACACATTGTGTGGAGACAGATCTGGCAATGTGAGACTAGGTTGTGAGACACTTGGCAATGCAAAAATCATTAGACTTCACCCCAATGTTGATGCCTAATTATCAGCTCACATCATTGTGATTGCTTAAAAGTGTGTTCAAATGTGTACACACTTCACACTACTAAATAGCTTCGGATTTGGATTTTCTCCAATGTTCAGGATGGAGGAATTTTCTGTAAATTAGCCTAATAATACTCTTGTGTACCAGCCATAAGAAAATATTATTTTGTTAACAGAGAATATGTCAATACCTTGTATACACATGGACAAAACATAATTGCTCAGACAGAGACTTACAGGTGAACAGTTACAGTAGGTATGTAATGAACACTGTTTGGCTAGATGTTTGTTTTCCTGCACAATTGGATCTTTCTTGTATCTAATAGGGCCTGTTTTTATCCGCAACTCAGTCTGCTTGTTAGAGTTCAGTAAATCTTTGCCCTTCATTGCATTTTCTCTTCTTCCTTCCCCTCTGTTATCCCGCTCCACTGGTTAAGCTTTGATCACGTTGGTGAATAAATTGCACCACTCTGTGTGCCTAAGACAATGTTTAATAGCCTTGAAACGTGCTGATCTAATAGCAAACATTGCAGTGCTGCCTATGTTTTTTTTTGCTAACAACGCATGGCTGTGTTGAAGCGCATCAGCGGGCGAGTACTAAGCAGAAATCACAGGGGATCGTTTAACATGCCCAAGCAAATAACAGTGCGAGTCTCAACGATTTCCTTCGCTCCGGTGCAGGTACAAATGTGATCTGAGAAAACTTTTGCAAGGATGAAGGAAGAGCTTGGAGCATACCTTCTTGTCTAGCTGTGGGAACCGTGTACCTGTGGCTGTACACTTTTACCTGCTAATATTGCACTATGTGAGATACTTTTCCTAGCTTTGTGTTCAAGAGAGACATCAGAAACTCTGTGTGTGTTTGTGTTTTAAATGTGAAAATAAAATTGTAATGAATTGAGACATTGTGTTTCTGGACGTGCCTGTGGGACAGAAAAGACACATCTTGACATAAATTTTACCAATTTTCGACACGATGATCATGGTTCTCTACAGCCATCACATATATATATATATATATATATATATATATATATATATATATATATATTTTTTTTTTTTCTTATTAAATGATGATATATTGATATAAATATTTTACACATCAGGCTTGATTTAAAGCTATGGTGCGTAGTTTCTGTCGCCTCCATGATGAATTCTAAGTAATAACAACAACACTGTCATGTTCCACATGATACAAGCCTCCCGTGATTGCGCACAGCCCCCACTCCTCCTCCACGTAGTTGCTTGTAACGAAGGAGGACACGGAGGATTAAAAAAATACAATTGACTCTTCAGAAGAGGTAATTATCTTCACTGGAGTTTCGGTGCGCGAAAGTTGCCGGACACCACAATCTTCTGAACATAGCCATACTGAAAAATACAGAGAGAGTTGTGTGGAGCTGATAGTCTTAATTAGCTTTGTAGTAACTCATTTGGCAATGGCTTGAATGCAACGGATGTTCATTAATATCAAAAGGTTACGCACTAAAGCTTTAAACTATACAAAGTACAAAGTGCAGTATAAACAATATATTGAAAATAGCAGCAGTGAAATTAGTAGAATGTAACACTTGTGCATTGGTGCTGCTGCAGTGACTGCTGGGAACACTGGCCAGTTAGTATAAGGACAGAATGGCATCTAATTGGTCACAATTACCAATTACTTGTATGTTTATATAAACATTATATTCTAATGATAATAGCAGTGCTTGTCAAATTCAAAACAAACTTCCTTACTGTAAACTAACAAAAATCTCAGATTTTGTTCCTCCATTGCAGTTTAAATATTTTGGTACTTTTACTGTACTTCTACTATTTTGGTACTTTTCACTGGTGACCAGGGTGAAAAGTGGCAATGGGTATCAGCATTTTTTTTTATTTTATAGTATAAGACAGTATAAGTACTTGCACAGCAGAGTTGTGTATGTTAGTTTACCACATCAAAGCTTGACATGCTGCCACCCGTATATCACAACCATCACCTCTCACCATCTGCTGGCCCACCTCTCACTCCTCACTTCCACAGCATGCGTAACGGCTGCGGACCGGCTCCGCTGCGTGTCTGCTGCGTGCTCCGCCGTCCGTCAATACCCACCGGGTCCGGATTTGTTGCGGAACGGCTGCGGTGATGACTGACCGCTGTAGTCACGAGGACCCACAAGTTCTCGCAAATTCACGTAGAATATAACCACAAAACCACCACCAGTTAGTTTCCATCCAGAGGAGTAGAGGGGAAACAGCTCTGTGCTGTGTTTTCAAGGTGTAGTGCAGGGAGATATGATCCACCGTGAGCACGCTGTATTTTATTTTGAAAATTAACCGGTTATTTATTTTGTTTCTGTGCTCGACTTCCTGTCCCGCACTATCTGCCGTGTGCTGAATTGCTGCGGAGCTCTCCGTCGTCCGTCAAAAATAGAAGCTCTGCGTATCTGCTCCGGAGGGCTGCGGACTGATGGAACTGGGACGGAGTCGGGACGCAGAAGTTCCGCAGTCTGTGGAAATACACACACTGACTTTAATGGAAACCTAATGACTCCGTCGACGTTCCGCAGACGTTCCGCATCCAGTGGAAATTGCCAAATCAGACACCAGCCTATAAAGGGCATGTTAAGTTATGTTAAGTTCAGCTCCCATAGGCTGTGGAAACACCCACCAAAGCAGCACACCCTGGATAATATAACCTCTTATTCAAATGATCTGTTAAAGACTTTTCTATCTCGAACAGTACTTCATTAACTGTAAACCTGCTGTACAGTATGTGTGTAACTCGCTTACTGACAGCTTTGCTAATGATGTGGCAGGTGTCCAGTGAGAAGCACTCAGAAGAAGTAATTGCAGTTAATAGAAGCTCAGTGTCTGGATGTGACCGTAAAACGTTATTTTTACGGAACACAGGGTGGGAACCTCGATGGGAGTTTTGACGTAGGGAAAGTTTTGATTCATGGTTCAGCATTAGATTTCACCCTGCTGACAGCACCGCTGCATTTAAAGATGCAGTAAGCGATGCTGCGCAAAGATTATTGATATTTGAATTCAACTGCCAAACATATACACCAACCCCTTCAGAAGCTCCGCCCCCCCAGATTCACGGACTGGTCGGCTGGCACATACACTGCCTCCCCCCCTACCATCAACTGTCCCGGCCCGTTGTAGCAACTCATTTGGCAATGGCTTGAATGTAACGGACATCCGTTAATATCAAAAAGTTATGCACTAAAGTTTTAACTGTGTGGTCGCTGTATTTACATTGTTTCAGCCACTGTGATAGAGAGAGTGATCATGCTGAGTGAAACGTTTGCAGGTGGCTCAGCAAAATGTGGTTAACTCAAAAGGAGAAGATAACTGAGCCTTTTTTTATACTTGTCTCATGTTGTTCTTACTCTCAACAATCTCAACTGCCATCAGAAACACAAGTAAACAGGTGAAAACACAAGCAGCACAAGCTCACCGATCACAGTTCTTGTTTTCTCCACATATTAACTCCGTAGCGTATCTTCGGTGGCTACGTGCTTGGCTCTGTCGCTATGACATAATCCCTTAATGCACAACCATTAATCCAGCTTTATATAAATTAGCAAATTGTTGCAATGAACCAGTAAAGACAAAGTTTAGTAATGACACATGAAGCTGCATACACATGAAATAGCGCTCTGCGCTGCCCGTTGCATTGTTTTCCAATGGGGAGAGTGGTGCCGCCCAACTAGGCGCCGTGCTACCCTTGGCATCTGAATTGCTTAATTTAAACTGTGCCTCTCTGCTCTGTGCCCTACCTCGCAGTTTTGACACCAGTCATGTGTAGGTGGCTTAATAGTGCCTCTAATTATAATTTCAGCCACATCTGTATTTTGTTTGCAATGTCTAGTTCTACATATTTCCCTTGTAGCCAGTGTGTTCCCATTAAGGCTGGGATACCCGACCCGAGCCCGACAGCTCCCGACGGTACCCGACGGGCCTGGTTCGGACGGATATTTAGAAATGATGGACGAGTTCGGGCCGGGCTCGGACGGTCACATCAGTGCGGTAGCCTAAGGCATATTTTTAAACAGCTTATTATGAAATGGGCCTTGATGCAAATGTTCGTTTTTGTGATTAAAATAAATTTAAAATATTAACCTAACAGAAACACGTGCATATCAGGCCGACTGCATGCCGCAGCGCATTGAGCGCTCAGAGCACAACGATGGAAGATGTTAAAAAGAAGTTGGCCTCAGGAGATTTTAAAACCACCGAAAATGAAGGAAAGTCTACTGTGTGGAAGTATTTCCACATAGTTGTCTAGGCATATGTTAATTTTATTTCAATTATATGATTGGGCCTCTTGTCTGTGCCTGTGTTAACGTGCGCTTGTTGCCCCGTGTGCGCGCTCACTGTGCTGATGCGCTCATCTGTTGACATTTCTGAATGCCTTCCTTAGAGTTTCTTAATAAAAGCTTTCCACACAAACACACGTAGCCTACATGTGTCATTAGTATGAGAAAAAATTTGATTTTAACGGTGTCGGGCCGGGCTCGGACATAAATCTCTTGATGCCTGTCGGGCTCGGGCCGGGTTCGGTCACGGTTCTGTCGGACGCGGGCCGGGCTCGGACAGAAAAATTTGGCCCGATCCCACCCCTAGTTCCCAAAACGGCATGTTAAAATGCATTTTCACTTTTCTCTTATTAAATACCAGAGCTCATAAGTAAAATGTATTTATAGATTGCTTATCATAGATAACAATAACCAAGTGCTTTACATAAAACATACAAGATGAAACATGTTAAAAACACAGTTTACATTACAAAGTAATGCATTAAGAATGAAGTGCAGACAGGTCAACCAGAAGCCTGTTTAAAAAGGTAGATATTTAACTGATTTTTAAAAGAGTCCACAGAATCAGCAGACCGTAAGGGAGGAGGCAGAGCATTCCACTGTCTCGGTGCTACTGACTCAAAAGAACGATCAATACACATTTTCTACATACATTCACCCCATATTGAAAAAGGTCCCTTCTGATTCATTCAACCCTTTCCTCTCCCTCTTTTGCTTCACCTTTTGTTCTAATGGTTTGGTTCTTCAAACATGTCGGCAATCATAAACATTTTCACGTCATTCACATCTGAAATTCTCTGAAGAGTATCTTAACAAAGATACAGCCCTCCTTTTTTCCAACCTTTTGGCTGATTGTACAGGTGATGCTGATGCTGATAACAGGTTTTGCTTCTCCTGCGCACAATCAGGCAGACAGATTGGTAGTGGTGCTGGAGGGTGGTCCTAGGAAATTGCATATACAGCCGTTACCCAAACCTCATCAACACACATTGATTACTGAGAGGTAATGCATTTATTAGGAGGAGATTTGTAAAGGCATACACACATGAACAGCCTGTATAGACACTTACATGCATAAACACACCACTTGTAAACAATGCATCCACACACACACACACACAGTATTCAATCAGATGACTGATGATAACAGGTAAATGTCATCTGTCAGTGATTATGGGTTAGCCAGTGGTTTCTATCAATAACTGTTCCCTCTGGAAACATCATTCCAAACACCACAGCAGCGATTATTTCCCCTGAGGATGTGAAGTGGCAATCCCATATGTCTTTCAGCCAATCACCACAATGCAAGCAGAGTCGAGCAAAAATGCACTTATGTGTGGCCCTTAGGTTTGAGAACATACGTGGTTGGTCATAAAAAAATTATGTTAACCCGGTGGATACAGTCCAGTACCTGAAAGTCTCTATTGTTGGACCCTCCACGAACCAATGGAGGCACAGTTCCATACTGCCTTTACAGTAGCAAAGCGCTAATTCACCCCACAAAATCAGTTGGTGTTGGAGTAGTCAGACTTGGGAGTGCTGTGTGTATGTGTGAATGTGTTTTGTATTTGCTGTTTAATTGTTTTAAGGACCCCCCCTCGAAAATGAGATGATTCATCTCAAGGAGTTATCTTTCTAATAAATAATTAAAATGACCACTCATTCTGTTACTAACCAATGCTAAAGACTCCAAGTTGTTTACACTGAATGAATGATTGAATTAATGAATGCATTTGTTTCAGACATGTCAAAATAAAATAAAACAAAAACACCAACAAATTTACAAATTTGTTCACAAATAAGCAAAAAAAGAAACCTATTAATCAGCATAGACATGCCTGAAGAGGAGTAGGAAGAAGTATACACTTATTTAATCCTAACCCTTCTCCACAGCTCAGTAGTTAATGTTTATCAATTCATCAAAAACCCTTAGTACTGCCGTACGCTCCCATCTAACTATATACAATTTGGGTGTATATATATTAGAGATGGTCCGATACCGGCTCCGATACTGCCTAAAACGCTGGTATCAGGAAGTACTGGAGTTTATGCACCGATCCGATACCACGTAATAAAGCCCTAAAGAAAATCTATGTTAAAGTAGTTTATTTAAGTTCTTTTTCCGTTCTAACTGACTGTCAAACTGGATAATAAAAGATCTTTGGCATTCATTGATTGTGTTTGTTCAAGAGTTTAACCTGAGCCAGACAGACAAAAAAGATAGAAATAATATCACATCCATACATGGATAGTAGTATACAGTTGGTAAGACATAATAAAATATATGGCACACTGGTATCGGATTGGTACTCTGTATTGGCCGATACACAAGTTCAGGTATCTGAATCGGTATCGGGAAGCAAAAAATGGTATCGGGCCATTGGTATCGGGCCATTGATCAGCTGTTCAATATGGTGTGCCTTGCAGAACATTTATCACATGAAAATGTATGAAGTTGGTGGAAATTATACTACTCGGGATAATGTGAGGTGAATTCTAAAAACCTTGGCAGCAGTCTGAGAACTTTGTATGGGCATGGAACTAAGAACTGACCCCATGTTTTTTGAAACCAGACCTGTTAATAGCAAACTCAACTTTGCCTTTTGGCAATACTGGCCGGATGAACGTCAACTCTTTCCCAGCTAAACTTTGTTCCAACCAGCAGAATGGAGAACAAAACTATGCACAGGCACGATCATGGGTTATTCCGGATCATCATGTTCCCACAAAGAAGAAGCCTTCACAGAATTACTGGCCGTTAGGTTAGCAAGGTGTCTACCTCAGCCGGCAAGAGAAAGAAAGAGACAGGGTGAATATATACCCAAACTCAACCTGAAAGACCTAAGTAGAACACGACAAATCAGCCTGGACTCAAATCGATACTTGGTCAGGGCCTGTAAAATTACATTGCACTGTAAGAAAGGATAGGAGTTAGCTTTCTTTTAAATACCACCTTACACTAAAAGCCTGTGCAATTACTTATTTTTAAGGCAGCTTCTTGGCTCTCTGACTTTTTTACACTGAGTTAATAGCAGCCAATATGTGACAAATGGAAGATTTAGGCTCATAAACATAGTTCCATATGGACGTAACATGATAGTCTGTGAAATATGAATGGTATTTCAATGTATAAGGCCTATACATTGTCCCTCTGGCCCCACATCCTGTTTCTATGCCATGTTTTGCAGTTCTTACTTAACATTTTTGTGTCTCCTGGCATTTAAGGCAACAGAGGACTGATCCTCTTCAAACACTCAATGATAAACAGCTAGGTTGGCCCTAGCTCAGCTAAAATATAATCCATACTGTACCTTGTATGTATATAAATAAAGAATTATTATTATTGTCTTTTGAGGTGTAAGTATTGGAAAAACTTCTGGGAACTTTAAAGTAAACTTTAGATCTCTTTCTTTCCAGCGTCCCAGACACTGGAAATCGTGGGTCCCTTGCCAGCTAGAAAATATTGATTTTGAAGAGCAAATATTTACTGTTTATATTACTGAGTTTCCTTGCTTCTTGTTGTCATAAGTCTTGCCTATGCTCATTTCTGGGGAATTGCATTAATTCATACCCATGCAGTGTACCATCCAGCCTCCAACCTGTGACCAGCTTAGACAATATGTTAATATTTTCATGCATTTCATCAACGTGCCTCTCAAATATTGTACCGATACCTTTTTGTATAGCAGAAAATATTGACAAATGTTACAAGGGCTCCTTGGGGAAAGGGCAGTGTGAATATAAATGTCACTACTTAGCTGGCGCTTCTGCTTGCTGTGCTCTCTGAGGATGAGTACTCCTTGCAGCACGGAGAGGAGAGGTGGGTGGCGTGTATCAGACGTGTATGTATGTTTGATGGACAACAAAATGAATAGAGTGGAGGATGTGATTAAGAGAGAGAGAGAGAGAGAGAGGCGAAGTGAGTGGTGTTTCAGAGAGAAACCCACACACTCACATTCACAGAAGACAGGAGAAACTGAAGTTTTTGGTGGGAAGAAAAATCAATAAACAGGGCTGTGAAAAATGAAGTCGCTTCCCAGAAAATTATATTTCTTCTTTTTATTCCTCAGACGATAGTTCTTTTCTTGAGGATGATGAAATTGCATTTTGAGCAATATTGAAATAAAGCTATGCCACGCACTGGAAGTGTATCATTCATTTTTTGGATAGTGATCATTCAATATTAAAAGCACTGACAGAACTGAATAGAGTTTAGAAACACCAATAGAAACACATATTTGAACCCCTGACAAAGGTCCACAGAGAGTCATCAAAATCCGTGACGCCTGCTGTAGAGCAGTAAAACTACCTCTGAAGAAAACTGCTGAGTCACATTACACACAAGTTGCTCTGTAAAATGAAGGGAAGGGTTTTTTGTGAAGCTCCTGTCAATCTTAGTGTAACAGACTGAAATGTTATTTGTCTGGCTTCATCGACTAAATCCAAATTAAGACAGACTGAAGTGGTTATTTAAAGGACTTATACACAAGCCAGATCTGTGGAACTAATTAAGTGCCAAAGTTTGTGTCAGAGAAAAATATTTTCATATTACCGTGTGACCGCAAAAACCTAATCCATACCACTTTTGAAAAAAAAAAAAAATAAAGTCTGAGGTGGTTCACTAACTCCGATTCTCCACTGGGCGCGTCTGTGCTGCTGTTTTTCCGTCCTCTGCCACGTGCCATACCACAGCGGGCGCGTCTGAGGGGAGTGTCTTGCTGCACGACTCGTAAAATATATTGACTCTACAAGAACTTTACAGAACAATCACGTGTCTATTAAGTTAGTATCTACCTTCCACTCCAAGCAGTCCTGCAGTTAAACTCCATGCCTTCTCTTTTCTAACGTTGTCCTTATAAAAAGGATCTGTGATGTGGTATTATGTTTTTCAACCTCCAAGATGAATCTCTCGTTGTCCGTGGTGTTGTAAAGGAGATGTAAACGATATTTGGGGGTGTGTTTTGCTAAATTGACTGAATGGTCTCGCTGTTTCACTGTCTGCCTGGCTGTCTGAATGCCTGGCGCGTATATTTAGCACAGCGGAGTGTAGAGCCGCTTCACGCACGGTTCTGGGACGTACCGTGGCGCAGCTGGTGGAATATCAAACATTGACTTGAATGGCCGCGATTGGTTGCGGGGCACGCCACGCGCCCGGGACGCAGCGCAGACGCGCCTGATGGAAATTAGGGGTTACATTTGCACTGTAAATACAACACAAAGAAAGGCAGATTGCCAGCGTAGACTATGTCTTTTCACATAGCTGACTTGCAGTCATTCTAGTCAAAGCTACTTTATCAGGACATTGGGCTTAAATGCAAGAACCACTCGTACGAACGGATTTGTTTTTTATGAATTTATTGGCACACTTTGTCATGGGACGGTAAACAGTATTTAGTAGTTGTTAGAAAGTTTCTCACTATGTATCAACTTTCATTATTGAAGTTGGCACCTCCATTCAAAATTCCCAACTTCAGGATCCTACAGTGCTGGGTATTTTCTTTTTTTAATTCACAGCAGTTTCCTGCATTTCCGTCAGGACACACCAAACTGTGAGAGGAGGATAATATTTATAGCACATGATCTGTTTGTGCTGCCCCTGCAAGCCTTGTTTATCCTGGAAAGTGCAGAGATGCAAGGTACTCACTGAGAAATCTGCCTCTGTTTTGACATTTTCCGATTAAGAGGGCCTAGTAGAGTGTGGTAGTTCTTAACCTGCCTGTCTGGCTGTCTCCAACTGCCTGAGTTGTGTACTCGGAGCTCAAGAACTTCCTCTTTGCTTCATGTTTTATCTCACAGTCACAGTACGAAGGACGGGGATACATTGATGATATATACGCAGCCATAAATTTATGCTAACACAGTCTGTCACATGTAACACACACATGCACACACAGATGAGGATGTTATGTGCTCTGACATCGGTGCCGACATAAATCATAAATGTGGCGAGCTATTAGCTGCCCGGTAGCGGTCTGACCCCTTGTCAAGATGCCTGTGTGGTATTGTGTGGGTGAACGGACACACATGAGACTGAATAGGGTGCGATTTAACAATGCAGCACAAAACCAAAACAAACCGGTTTTGTCAGTTCATTATTCACAAGGTTAAGGAGGCCGGTCCTCCAAATTTCATCAGTGTTGCCTGATGAATGTTAAAGATACAGAGTCAAAGAGAAGCTGCTTTGGAAGTGGACAGCCGCCGACATAATGCCATCTCCAGGGTCCTCCCGCTGTCAGATTGTAGTCAGAGATGGATGGTGGAAATTTGCTGCATTATGCTAAAGTACATCTTGTTTTGTGAATATAGTGAAAAGATCAGCGACAGAAAGCTCCACAGGAAATTATTGAGAGAATTCCTCATCTAAATATCAGCAGGTGACAGATGATAGGGTTAAAGTGCTCATATTATGCTTCTTGGCTTTATCCCTTTCCTTTATTGTGTTATGTATCTTTTGTGTGCATGTAATCGGTTTACAAAGTGAAAAAGCCCAAAGTCCACTCCAAATGGGCTTACCATCTCCAACAGAAAACACTGTTCACAAACTGCTCCAAACAGCTCTGTTGTAGTCCAGCTTTTACTTCCGTATAAAACACTTTGTAACACACGTTATTATGCTCGCCTAGCTGCTAGCATGGCACACCCTCATACTCTGCTTCTGAATGGCTTGTAGTGCTTACCTAGCTACTGCACATGTGGAACTCCCAACAAAGATGGAAGGAGCTGCAGAAATGTGCAGTACAACAAAAATATGGTGTTTTTTGATAATTAAACCATGTAAACCTATTCTTATATAACCTCTAAATACAATTATGAACCTGGAAATGAGCATAAGCACTTTAATACATTTCACATAATTATTATGATGTTATTTATATCCGTTGTTCCCTGATTTTCTTAACATATAATTTTTTTTGGGATGTACGTATGGATCATGGGTTTTGTAACAGCTGTATTATATGTGCAGCTGCTTGCTTGGTCAGTGTTGGTCCCCAGGATTTGGAGTGCTTCCTGTTGTATTTCCTGTTAGGTAGTTAATTGCACTTGGATTACCATGTGTATCCCAGTTGTAAAATTGTGCCTGATTAGTATTCGATGTTTGACTTCATCAATCCTCTATTATCCAAAGTATAAATGCCAAGGGTAGGGAGGTTATTCACTTAAGATTGATCAGATATTGATTTAGGAGACGGGAACAAGTGGAATTACCTTGCAAGGCAGCTGGATTCTCACAATGTCACAGGAAACATTCCATGTGAAAATTTCCAATAATGGCTTCTCAGATGATTCTGTGTTAACAAACCACATGGTGCGTCAGGTTTCAAATGGGAAGTCCAACCTGAGCTGCATGGAGAATGCTGAACTGACCCATCTGCACAACAAGTCTTTGCACAAAGTTAGTTTAAACAGTTGGCAAGATGCAAAAATACCCAAAAGAACACCACTGCCCCAAGTGAAGTTCAACTTAAAGTGTCTTGGGAGGTTCTTCTACACCAGTGTGGGTAAGATGGAGCAAAATAAGGATGCTTAATTGGTGCTGCATCCGCTGTAATGCAAGGCGTTGTATCGGACTGTCATGGCGAAGAAGGAGCTGAGCCTGATGGTGAAACTCACTGGTCGATCTAACCAGAGATGCTAACAAGTCTCTGAGCTAGAGTCCAAGTCAAGTCTAGAGTCCTCATATTTTGCATTCAGTGCTTCTTTTGTTTGGGCCTTGCTGAATACATTTCTTAAAGCCAAAGCCTTCTGATGGCTGACACAGCAGCTGCTGGTGCAGCCAAATGTTTTTTGTCCTCTCTCATGTGTGGCTGTGCACAGCAGATACGTTACATTTTACGTGTTATGTAGGGTAGGTTATAGGTTACGGTCAGCAGAGTCTGAAGTCTTATGAGGACGAGCCTCGAGTCAAGTCTGAAGTCCCTGTGTTTGCAACTTAAGTGCGACCTCAGTTTGAGTCTCAAACTTGAGTCTCCATCTCTGGATCTAACCAACCCTCACCTATGGCCATGAGCTTTGTTTGATGACCAAAAGAATGAGAACATTGATACAATCCGCCAGATTTAGATTCCTTCGCAGGTTGTCTGTGCTCAGCCATGGAGATCAGACGTCTGGAGGGAACTTAGTGTAAAACAGCTGCTCCTTCAAAAGTTGAGGTGGTTTAGACGTCTTATTCGGATGCCTCCTGGATTACTCCCTATGGATTTCCCTTCCAGAAACATCATGCATTACAACCAAAAGTAGAGGCAAGGTAATCGCAGTTTTCGACAGACAGATGGTCCACTTACTCAAAAGGCATTGTTACTTAGTTTATACTGCGCATAGATACTTGTTTTGACCCCACCACTCTACACTTTGGGCTGCCTCCAACACAAAACGTATCTAATCGGACCCACACTTATCACTATTGTTGGGCCATGATAATATCATTCATCTGGAGTCAACTACAAACTGACTGCTGAGTGTGTTGAATTGGCTGCAAAGAGCCAGTCCCTATGGGCTTTCTAGGCCTTCTCTCAGTGTCAGTTAAATGTCTAACAGGCAAATGCTGCTTCAGACTCTATCCTCTCACTCTCTAATTAGGCTGTAATTATGAAATGCAGTGGCTGTAATTGAAAGTGTCAACACATTTTTTTCTAATATGAATTCAGTCACTGTTCCAAACTTGATGAGTGACACTCTTTTTGAGCCTTTTCTGAATGTGATGACTGGAAATACTCCAAATGTGTGTTGATGGCACTTCTAAAGACACCCTGCTAAAGGATTTTGATAGGCCTGACCTTTGGATTGCTGGTTGCGAGCAAAAACAAATACACACAAGCAGCATCATAGTGTGTGAGCACACTCCTACATCTAGACTGCCAGAAGATGATTTATGGCCTGGGGCTGCCTGCTGTAAAATATGTAGCAAAAATTACACTGAAAGCAATGTCTTGGCCCAGCACCCAAACCTCCAGTTTTGTGTGGATGGGAGCACAGTGTAATGAGGAGTGAAAGCTGATAGGAAAGTGCCATATTGGAGAGTCATTTACTTAGTGAAAGGGAGAATGACAGAAATATTGGAAATATGACAGCTCACCAAAACAAATGTTTTGCAAATTTTTTTACTGCTCTGTTTAATATCTGCCCCACCTTCACAAGCAACAGTCTTCCTCTATCTTCATTGTTTGCATCTGGGAAGATGAATGAGTTGGGAGTGAAAATTCCTTGCTCAAAGGCATCACCACCGTTTTGGTACTTGCTCCTCATACCCACATAAAAATTAGGTAATTGGGTACTGTCTTTGATAATAAAAAGATGAATCATATGAGCATTTTCGGATCCCCTACCAACACCCAATTATGGAATATTTTAAATCAGTTCACTGTTTGAACCGTAGCATGTGATATATATGACATAATATATACATTCAAACATACAATTCCAAAAAAGAGAGGAGGGAATAGGAGTGGAGAATATTAGGGGGATGTGGATCTAAATCACAGGGTGACGTGAGGAGAGAAGAAACTTACAAGAGGAGAGAAAAAGAGGAAAGTGAAATTAAAATTAATGGACGGGGTGGGTGAATGGGCTAACATTACATCTGGACCTTGCAGTGCAGCAAGAGCCTAATGGGGAAGGAGAGGAGGGAAATAAAGGAGGACAAAGAGAGGAAGGATGGTAAATGAGGTGAAAAACAAAACAAAAGGGGGGAAAGCCAGAGTCTGTGGAGTTCTAATGTACTCTGTAACCTCAAAGGACAGGCACAGTGTGGTACAAGATGATGGGAGCAGAGGAAGGTCAAGAAACGGTGCGGAGGAAAAACGGAACAGTGGCAAAAAGAGAGAAGCGGCTGAGGACTTTGACTGACTCTTGTCAGAGAGGAGGCGAGAGACACAGACTATATGGGCTATTTGTGGCTGAGACAGGGTGAGAGGGCTCCATTTACCTGTCAAAAAACACACAGACGCACACTTATTTTCACATGTTTTTAGACTTGCACACGCTTAGGTTCAGCATCTTTTTTTGTTGTCCTTTTAGAGTGGTCAAGCTTAGGGTTGGGTATCGTCACTGATTTCCTGAATTGATTTGATTCCGATTCACAAGGTTTCGATTCGATTTCCGATCTAATTCAATGAGAATTTGATTAGGGGTATTGCAGTTCCAAAACCAACTTCGCTTGGATATGAAATTTACACAACGAGACACACTGGCAAAAAGACACACACGCAAATTATCAGATGCGTGTTTGGGTTCTGTTTGTTTTCATACTGAAGACTACAGAGAAAAAGAAACAATGCTACTGCAAACATTGTAAATACTGAAATAACAGTTATTACAATAATTAAATTGGCCCAACTTATCAGTGAGCTGCAGTTTCTTCCAACTTCTCATGCTAAAATATAGCTTACTGGCAGCTCTGCTGTCAAACCTTTGTGGAATTAATGCCAATGTCGCTAAAATATGCTGGTGGTTAACCAGACATTTAAGTCGTTGCACTGATCCAAATAATCTATTTGTCAAGATTTTTAGCATGGTCGCAAATGATACTCCTTTCTGATTGGCTGGCAGGTGTCAAAGTCATGTAAGAGGACAAGTCAAAAAAAAAAATCCAGACAACAGATGCTCTAAATAAGTGGTAAACTGCAGGTAACCATAGCAACAGTTCTTCTTTGATGCTTCATTGGTTATAATGCCGCTCAACAAACCTTAAAAATTGAGGACAGTTTGAATCTAACCTATTTTTTTTCTCTGTGGTAATTTGGTGATTGTTTAAAGGACAATTCCGAGCTATGTTATTGGTTACTGGTTGCACGGCGTTCGTGGTTTGACTGATCATGATCATTTTCCCAAGATGGCGCCCGCCTGTATACGTGAACAGTATGGTCTTTCTAAACTATCTTTTTAATAAACTGTCTGTACACTTACAAAGTTTTCAATGCTTCTGTGTACATGTAGGGACCCTCATTATGCTACCATGGAAGTGTGGTGCTATTTTCAGCCTTGCTAGTGGTATAAAATAGCAATTTCTTTTTACTTTACCCGTGCCCCGACTAGTGGGTTACAAGCTAATTAGCGGTTTGCACTAAAACTGGTCACATTCGATTAGCAGCTTTAAAAGCTTCTTTGCTTTTGCATCTCATTGTTTCAGAACCCATTGGCTATTGTTGTGATGACGATTTAGCCTCTAAGGCCAATGGCAAATATATATTTTGGGGTTCCAGTTTATATCGGGATAACGGTTACCAGGGCCAAGTCTTCTTCTTCCATGTGCCAGTCATTGTTCCCAGTCCGATTAGCAACTTGAGACAAGAGAATGGAGTTGGATTTGAAAGAAGACTAATCTCTCTAAAAAGATTTCTGCATATAATTGCAGATAAATAGGTTAAATTAAAAAAGCTAATGAAAAGCCAAACCCTCGTCAGTTGCGTTTCGGCCAATGTGTTCCGCCTCTTTTGCTCTCCACATGGACTGTTTACTTAAATGCAACCAAAGCCCGCTTTAACGTGATTGGTTAGTACTACTCAGACAACAAATGGAAACTAGAACGCTTCCAATACCCAAATCTTGTACTGGTGCCTACAGAGTCACAGATCACAAATTCTGCATTTATATAAATAATCTGTTTATAGAATTTAGGACATGTATTACTGCTTACTGTAGTGGGAACACAGTCTATTCACAATACATGCACACAGCACAGCAACACAAAGATACACCTCTATTCAAACAAACACAGACAGTAGCTAGTCTTTTGTGTCTCAGGGTGAGAAGCTACATTTACTCAGTGAGGGTGCTGAGCTGAGAGAGTGGTGCTGCTGCCCTGAGGGAAATACACCGCTGGCTTCCCTTCTGGAAGGCAGCAGTGATTGATGTTTGTGTGTGTTGAGCTGGTGTGCGACTGGGATCACCACAGTGGATAAGTGTGCGAGTGTGTGTTGTAGAGGGCGTGACGGGCGCTGACTCACATGTGATCTTTGAGTTTTTCAGGGAGCCAAAGAGTTAAAGCTTTTTTTTCACCCACATCAATAATTCTGCACCAAAGCTCCACCAAATCTGCAGCTTCAAATCCTGTCCTTTATTTGTATCGTCTCTCTCTTTCTACCCCACCTCTTTCTCCCTCCTTTTCTTCCTTTCACTGACCCATGAATTGTGACTCCGCACTCTCCTGTGCTTTAGACTTTCACTCTCACTCACTTACCCAGTGGGTGAAGTTGAATTACTGTCATCACCTTTCTGTTTCTCTACACACTCGCTCACTCTGTACCTGTCTCAGCTTT
Organism: Perca fluviatilis; assembly: GCF_010015445.1. Lineage (NCBI taxonomy): Eukaryota > Metazoa > Chordata > Actinopteri > Perciformes > Percidae > Perca > Perca fluviatilis. The sequence continues at coordinate 11,405,189 of NC_053112.1, forward strand.
TCACTTCTCTACTAGGGCTGCACAATAAATATTTTTTTTATCGTTATTGCAATGTCAAACTAGCGCAATAAACACATCGCGAAAGGCTGCGACATATCGCGAAAGACACTCGGAGATATATGTTGTTAGTTGAATGAAAATATCCGTAAAAAAACTGCACTTTATAATGTAACAGTCATTCTTCTTTTAGTGGTGCCTTTTTATATTCAATTCAATGTTCAATTTATTCAATAAGAGAATGTTGGAAATGATTTCCTTTCATTTGTTTTAAATTCAACCAGCAATTTGTTGTATTTTAGCAGAATACTGAAAGCAGCAGAGATGCAGAACGGAGTACACTTTAATATCTATTTATTTATCACAAGTAACATTGTTATCACGATATTCCAGAACATTATTGCATATTTTCCTCAGTCCTACTCTCTACTCGCTCTGTGTGTGTGTCTGTCTCTGTGTGTCTTGTACATACTGTATTGGGAGGTGGTGGGGGGATCTTGACGTCAAGGCTGCTTGTTGTCATTATCGCGGCCCATGTGGCCAGCTCATTACGAGCATGTCTCACCCTCTGTGTCCACAGAGTTGTTCTTTTTAGCCAGCGGCGCTACACAAATGCGTTAAAGGGTAACTGCCGTTTTTTTCAACCTGGAACCCATTCTCGTATGTTTTTGTGTCTAAGTGACTGATGGGAACAACAATCTTTGACATTGGTCCAGTATTAAGCGAGATCAAGCTACAATGTAAGTTAACACTAGAACGGCCATGACGGTCATTTTGACCATTTTGAAATTTATATATGTAATAACTTTGCTGAATAAAAAAATCCTGCTGCTGCCTGACTTTTCCTAAAAGAGTCTGTATTTTAATTTTAAATTGTTTTCATATACATTACACAAAAGGCAAAGAAAATAAAATCACTTTTACCTATTTTTCTAAAACTCGTTAAAATGTACATTTCGGTGTTTTACGTTTTTCTAAAGATATCCTACCACGATACATAATACAATATCGTAATTAGGTATTTATCATGAGAGATTATAGAGTTTGGAATCTAGCGGTCAAAATGACCAGTTCTAATAGTTATGGAATGGCACTTCTAGTGTTAATAGGGCTATTGTCCAGCTTGTATTTACCTTCACAAAAGTGCTCATTTGGCCACTGACAGGCTCAGATTATTGTTCAGTGTCTGACAACATTATGGAAAGGATTTCTAAGTAGGTCGACCTTTCTGCTAAAGACTAAGATCCTTTTTTTAAACATAAAAACATCTGCGAAATTGCCTACGTTAAACCCACCAGTAAATAAACTGTAATTTTAGCATCATAAAATAACACAAAATTCAACTATGAAAAGAAGTTTTGGTCATCTTTTTACTTTTCCAACCATCACAACTCTAGTTCGTTGAAATAAACACATAGTTGACCAATTTACATGTGAAAATATGTTGGCTCTACACACGCTAAAAGTATTGCTTCTTTAAACGGAGTCTGGTGGGTTTAGCGCTAGCGACTTCAGAGCTGTTTCTGGTTAAACAGAAAGGTCTTAAAGAGGTTTAAGAGGTCTATCTCTCAAGGGATCCTTTCCATAATGACACTTAGAATATTAATCTGAGCCTGTCAGTGGCAAAACGAGCACTTTAGTGAAGGTAAATACAAGCTGCACAATTGCCCTATTAACTTACATTGTAGCTTGTTTCGCCGGTGCTGACTGCAGCGATCTCGCTTAATACTGGACCAATGTCAAAGATTGTTGTTCCCATCAGTCACTTAGACACAAAATCATAGGAAAATAGGGTCCATGTTGAAAAAAAACCCATAGTTACCCTTAAAGGACAAGTTATTTGTGAGCCGCTGTTGCTATGAGTCTAAAAACCTCCATTAACTTGAAGAACATTTTCCAATCTTCAAATGTTGACACTCTCTCTCTCCTTAAATGGACTGAAATGAAGTTCCCAGACATCAAATCACAATAACACAGACAAATGTTCATCTCCTCATGCCTGGCTATTACAGTGTATCCAAAGTTTATTGTTGATATGATTAAATGTGTTGGCAAAGTGTCTTGGATGTATTAATGCTTTGATTGTATTTGTTTTTACAGAGGTGTTTATAATGACCTTCCCAGTTATGGATTAGGTGCCAGGTTGAAAGAAAGTGTAAAGCTTCATATGGCAAATCTTCTCTTAAGGCAGCAGCAGAAGAGAAACACTTTGCATAAGTGTTGTTTGCGGTTAAAGCTGTTGCTATGTGACTACTTTCCATACTCCAGCTGAACCAAATACATTGGTTGTTCTGTGTTTGAAATTTGATGGATATGGTGCCGGTAGGATAATTTACAAAGGGACTGAATCAAACACAGGCTCTTGTATAAAAAAAGAGATGTTGTAAGGAGAATGTGAAAGACATATGGAGACAGTGGGAACTGTAAAGCAGATAAAAAAAATAAAAGCTAAATGTTCTTATGACCCCCTTCCAGAAAGTCAAACATATGCACCCAATATGGCAGTTTTGATAACACACAATCAATGATACAACCTTCTGAAAACAAAAATTGCATTATAAAATGACCATGGGGCGGCTGTGGCTCAGTGGTAGAGTGGTTGCCTGCCAATTGGAAGGTTGGTGGTTTCGATTGAACCCTGAGTTGCACCCGATGCTGCGCATCGGAGTGTAAATGTGTGTGAATGTTTATCTGGTTTAGGTGGCACCTTGTACGGCAGCCTTGGCCACAGTGTATGGTAGAATGTGTGTGAATGGTGAATGGTTCCTGTACTCTGTAAAAGTGCTTTGAGTAGTTAAGACTAGAAAAGTGCTGTATAAATGCAGTCCATTTACATGTTAGTTAACCTCAATTTAACCATTTGTTAGAGGGACTCAGCAGGAAAATGTTCAGACCAATCTTTCCTCTTTCCTCTTACTGGCAGATTTTGATCATAATCTCGCAGTTTGAACTACAACAGTTAGAGGCATTGGGGGGGGGGGCAGCTTAATCATAAAATACCTATGAAGTATCTAAGTCGATTTGCTCTTTGCACACAAGGAAGGAAAGGTCTGCTTTTAACCCTCAGCAGCTCCATCTGTTGCCAGTTATGTGCCTCCTTGATGAGCCACACATTAATTATAAAGCCAGATATTCATGAAAGAGAAGATGTGGCTAGTCTTCAAATGTGTAAGTCAAAGTGCTAGTTAGATTGGGTTCCTGTTTGAGTAAAGATTTTGGGGTGGCAGTAGCTCAGTCCGTAGAGAGTTGGGTTGGGAATCGGTTCGCTGGTTCAAATCCCAGTACAGACCTAAAAAGTACAGAGTGTGGATAGGTAGTTGGAGAGATCCCTGTTCACCCTTGATCAAAGGTTCCCCTTGATCAAAGCACTGTACCCCCTGTGCTCAGGTGCTGGTCCAGTACTCCATTTGTGCATGAATAGGTCCTGTGTGTTTCAGGCCTGTGTGTAGTGATTTCTAACAAACAGAGTGTAAATTGTAATTCCCCACTGGGGATGAATAAACGGTATCAATTATTATCATTGTAAAGGTTTGGAGATGAATTTTAGAGGAAGCTTCTTAGATGTAAAGCAATACAAAGTGTGTGTGTGTGTGTGTGGCTCAGTGAAGGATGAAACAAAGCCACAGCTCTGTAGGGGTTCAGCAGTTAATGTCTGACACAGTAGGAGTATCTACGTGATGTTTGGCTCTTCTGTAGCTTCTCTTTCTTTCTTGTTGGAGCTATTCTGTAGCTGTCTCAAAACTTGTTTCACTTGTTTACAGTGAAGTCACATGGTTCAGTCTGTTTCTTTTTGCAAAACACTCAAAACACTCTGAAGTACAATTTTGAAATTGTAAAAAAAAAAAAAAGACTGACACAGGAGATCCACAACATTTCATAGAATGTGCATTAGCTCTGAAAAGTAGATTACTTGTTGTGGGTACAAATAATGTGAAGGTGGTAAAACAAGATAAAACGTGCTGCTTTCTAGCTGTCATTTGCGAACAGCTAGCTATTTGGGATCAGGCTATATTCAGGAAACAAAAGAGTTCATTCCGATAGTTACATCCCTGATGCTTGTAAGGTTCCACTTTGCTACACTGTAACATCTATGGTCTCTCTTTCTTCATCTGTTCTTGAATTTACTGCCGCGAGCAACGGAGAGCAAGCTGTACCCAGAATGCCGCTCGGCGGTGTAACAGTTATTAGGGGTTTCCTCTCAATACACTTTACATAAATATGTCCCGTAGATCTCAAGAGCTCGCACTGCACTTTCTTGGCTCCTCAACAATAACCCCGCCAAGTAGGAAATCGATCAGATGAACAGGCATATAGAGACACTTTCCATTTAAGTTAGATCAGTGGTTCTCAATAGTTTTTTCATTAATGTACCCCCTTTGAAATATTGTTTAATCCAAGTACCCCCACCCCCCCCAGCCAGCACAAAACATTTTTGTTAGAAAAAAAAAGCTTAGCTATATAAAGAGGCACAACATAGAAATGCATCATCAATGTCGGATTTCAGTATGTGTTTTTCTGATTTAAAGGTCCCATGACATGGTGCTCTTTGGATGCTTTTATATAGACCTTAGTGGTCCCCTAATACTGTATCTGAAGTCTCTTTTATATAGACCTTAGTGGTCCCCTAATACTGTATCTGAAGTCTCTTTTATATAGACCTTAGTGGTCCCCTAATACTGTATCTGAAGTCTCTTTTATATAGACCTTAGTGGTCCCCTTATACTGTATCTGAAGTCTCTTTTATATAGACCTTAGTGGTCCCCTAATACTGTATCTGAAGTCTCTTTTATATAGACCTTAGTGGTCCCCTAATACTGTATCTGAAGTCTCTTTTATATAGACCTTAGTGGTCCCCTAATACTGTATCTGAAGTCTCTTTTATATAGACCTTAGTGGTCCCCTAATACTATATCTGAAGTCTCTTTTATATAGGCCTTAGTGGTCCCCTAATACTGTATCTGAAGTCTCTTTTATATAGACCTTAGTGGTCCCCTAATACTGTATCTGAAGTCTCTTTTATATAGACCTTAGTGGTCCCCTAATACTGTATCTGAAGTCTCTTTTATATAGACCTTAGTGGTCCCCTAATACTGTATCTGAAGTCTCTTTTATATAGACCTTAGTGGTCCCCTAATACTGTATCTGAAGTCTCTTTTATATAGACCTTAGTGGTCCCCTAATACTGTATCTGAAGTCTCTTTATATAGACCTTAGTGGTCCCCTAATACTGTATCTGAAGTCTCTTTCCTGAAATTCAGCCTTGGTGTAGAATTACAGCCACTAGAGCCAGTCCCACAATGAGCTTTCCTTAGTATGTGCCATTTCTGTGTCTGTACCTGTTGAGGAGGAGAGGGGGGGGCGCAAGGTGGAGAGTGGGGGTGTGGCCTTGACCAACTGCCACTTTGCTCGTTTGAAAGCCATGATGTCTCTCTCTCATGGGTGGGCCAAATTCTCTGGGTGGGCAAAGCAGAGAAAGGGGAGGTAACCTTGCTCCTTATGACCTCATAAGGAGCCACTGGGGGACCATAGGCAGGCTGGGGAAACTCATATTAATGTTAAAAAACCTCAAAAAGTGAACATTTCATGCCATGGGACCTTTAAACAACAATATGGTAACTTAGAAACACTTAAAAGCTACATTTCAAAGATGAAGAATAACTCAATTAATCCATTACTGTAGTGTATAATTGTTTTATCAATTACGCATTACTGATATTTTGTAAATTAACTTTTTTTTTTTTAAATGTACGTACCCCCTGCATTACACCAAAGTACCCCTAAGGGTACGCATACTCTGATTACTACTGATTGTCCTGACCCTAACAAACCTGAATGTTCTTCTGTTTTGTTTTGTTCTTTTATAAGGAAGGGAACAAATTGAGCAACTTTTTTTTTCAAGATATTGACATACTGCATCTTAATGGGCAGTGTGTTTTGAGATCACAACTTGTTTATCATTATAATTAATAATTTACTGACAGGACTCAAAACAACATGAACATTCGTCATTTCAAAGCAGTTTTAAGTAAGTAAGTAAGACAATTGATTCATGGCACATGAACTAATTGTCGACTTGAATCAATAGTATGTCGCAAAACAACCTCAACAGCTTTTGTAATTTTCACATTTCACACTGCGCTGGAGATAAATAATGGGCTAAAGTGGTCTTGTCATATTAGCTTAAAGCTGAACTTTGTTTGAAAACCGGTCACCGATTTCCATAATTAGAGTCTATCAGAGCATCAACATCAATAAAGGGACAATCTTTTTGATGCATAGAGTTATTGAAGCTCTATCCTTAACGAGGGACAAATATTTCTATCCATAAATGAACTATATTTAATAGACCTTAACGATAGAAGGCGCGGAATTAGGTAGACGGTGATTGAACACATAATGTTAAGCTGTACAACATGATTTTTTTTTTTTAAGTATATAAAGCTGTTTGGATATCTGATTCACTAATCACAGGTACTATTTATTAAAGCTATAGTATGTAGTTTCTGTCGCCCCCATGAGGAATTCTTGTTTTGGAAGTTTTGACAACAACACTGTCGGCGAGTCCACATGATACAAGCCTTCCGTGATCGCGCATCCCCGGCACGGGAAAGTCGGCAGACGCCACAATCTTCTGAACACAGCCATACTGAGAAATCCAGAGAGACTTGTGTGCAGCTGATAGTCTTAATTAGCTCTGTAGCAACTCATTTGGCAATGGCTTAAAAGTAACGGACGTTCATTAATATCAAAAAGTTACGCACTAAAGCTTTAAGGTATTGGATTGCAACATATTGCGCAGGTGCTGCTTTTACTGTTTCCTTATTTAACTTAAACTCTGTCAAGCCTGTTCTATTTGAAATGTTCATTTTCATCTTCTTGTTTGTCTCCAGTTTTTGACATTCAGTTTCTGTTATGCACGTCAGCCTTTATTAGTATGTTGTCAATGAGAAAAGATCATTTTGTATTCCCTTTATACTTTTTTTCTCCGTCTTATCACCTATTCCTATCATATTTCTTTTTTTATCACCTCATATGAGCATATAAATAAAACCGAAATTCAGCAGAGACCCCTGAGTTGTCCTTCCCAAAGACGTTGAAGCATGTCAGCTTAACTCCAGTACATCCCTTTTTGGCGGGTTTCCCCCCCCCCTGCTGTCTAGATTTTTATCGATGGTGGAAATACTGCTCTTGGAAATACTTAAGTGTCTGCAGCACCTGGAGTGGTGGTGTGTGAAGGAGCAGTAGGGTGTCGATTGGACTGTGGTTAACAGGCTATGATCTAAAGCATCACCTTACTGGGATGAGGTACTCCACACCGCAGCCACTGTCAAACTGTCTCCGTTGTTTTCCCCTCCTGCTGAGAAAATGATCTTTGTGTATTATTTCGACATCTTGTGGTGGACATGTTTTTTTAGCACAGAGGTTATATAGTGTGTCAGTGTGGCAAACACATTAGAGTGTGGTGTTGTACTTCTGTTCTTCTGTTCTAGTTGTATCCCCTATTTGATGTATAAACTTGGGAACACCGTTAGTTAGCTCAAGATTTGATTACCTTATAAGGTCAGGGATGTGAGTGTGTATTAGACTCAGGACACACATAAAGTTACCGTAAGTTTTGTGTGCCATATAAGTCTAGGAATGTGAGTGTATTCATTAATGTACCATACGATGAAGTAGAACGGGGGGATCTTGTGTGTGTGTGTGTGTGTGTGTGTGTGTGTGTGTGTGTGTGTGTGTGTGTGTGTGTGTGTGTGTGTGTGTGTGTGTGTGTGTGTGTGTGTGTGAGTGAGTGTAAAGAGCTGGAACATCTGCCTGGAAGACAGGAGGGAGAGAGGAGGAGAGCCTCCTCCAAGCAAGATATAAAAGATTAGGAAAAATGGTTAGAGGGGTTCATAATCTGACCTAGATTTTGCTCTGTATACTCTGTCTGCGGTTAGGGAAATTCAGTATCATTTAGTGAAACCACAATTGGGTTTTGTCAACTTAAAATGCTGGACTTCAGTAAACTGGCTTAACTGACCTCTTCGTCTCAGATTGATCCTTGTGTTCTGGTAAACTTAAGTCCGATGAAAGAAGGCGCGGGAATTAATAAATTGGAGTCAGATTTGACAGGGCCTTATTTTAGACATAATTACCTACAGAATACAAAAAAACAAAAACACAATCTGTTGTTCAAAACTCACATGAATTGACTTTTTGGACAGCGTGCCCTGTCTAACAACAATAGAGCTCTTGGTATAGGAGATAAAACATGTACATTTCACGCAACTTACTGGTGAGTCACTGTTGGTAATTGTGTTAGATTTAATTTACACCTGGACAAATTTAGAGCCACGCCTCAGCATGCCCTTTGACGTGAACACCAAGGGAAGCTCAGTGTTATTAACATCATGTGGTGGATTAATTGGCTATAGCCTACTGTATGCAATGTCAAAGGTGTTACTTGTAGAGACGCAACCCAAAGACAATTATCATCCCACTCTGCAGCTCTGTGCAGCTTGATTAACCACTTTTAGCTCACTGTTTTGGTTTTGACGACATGTTGACTGCATGGTTCGCTCTCGGCGCTCTCATTAATTTTGTTTCGAGAAGCAGGAGGCAGTTATTTTGAGCAAACAAGATCTGAAAAACCCACTAAATGCTACCTGTTCAGCACCACGTAAATTCACAGATATGGTAAACATTTTGTTTTCCAGGTGTCTGTCAATATGCACAGATAAGGTATGTGCACACAGTTAAAAAAGAGCAATATGCTGTGCTTATCCTAACACTACCCTGCACTCAGAAAAGGTGTAATGCCTTAAGCAGGACTTTGAAGATGTCTTCAAAAAGTCTTCACTTTCCAAAAATCTCTTCACTTTAAAGGATTAACCTTGGGCCTCGCTGTAGAACACTCAGACGCACACACAACTACACACAACCATCTCAAAGTCTTGATTAGCGCTCTTACATGAGTAACTTGATCAAGGTGAAAATAAAATGGCAGTAATTGTTACAGATCACCTGCCAATGTAAGCAGTAGTTCAGCTGGTTATAAAGGACAGTACGGTCTGTAAGGTCAAGAATTAGGGTGTGTGTGTGTGTGTGTGTGTGTGTGTGTGTGTGTGCGCGTGCGTGCGTCTATCTGTGTGGTTCCTCTCCATTCATCTTGTGTTTGCTCAAGTCGCCGGCATGTCAAACTCACATCTAAGTCCAGTGAAGACAAATGAACTCAGCATTTACTTCCACTCAGTCTAACTGATGGATGGCCTGACATATGGTTGTTGATTGATGGCTGATCAGTGATTCCCATATAGACTCATCAATTCCCAGCATCCCTGTCTGATACGATACTCTTCTACCATGGCTAACCTTCAGGAAGACAAATCGACTGACTAAAACCCCAACTTTGAAACACAAGTCGACAAGCATACACCTCTACGGTGATGACGCACACTATAAGTTCTCACTGTTGTTTAGAAACCAGGGGATATTAAGTATTGATAAGGGACTCACCTATGCTATTCTGTTAGTATGTCTTTAACTACAACATGGAAATTCAAATAACTGTTTTTGGAAGCAATGATCTCTCAGTTTGTGTGATATCCTTCGCCGATACATACGAGATTTGAGTTTGACTATGTGGGTTTTGGGGTAATTTGATGCATGCCATTATGTCACTTGAAATTGATGAAATTGAGTCATTTAAAAAGATAATTCACAGAAAGAAACAATTTGTAATTTTCATTTTAGTTAATTCCCATAGATTGACTGAGATGAATAAAGGTGAATGGGTTGGAAGCGACATATAGAGTGCACCGATTGTTTTGCTGCGATCTCATTTTTCAACAAACAAGGGCTTTTGATGATATTATCACATCCAAATTCTGCTCATAGTGGCGATAAGAGAAATAGAGTTGCAGCAAGCGGCGAATCTTTGTAAAAGTACACTTTGTGGTCAGAGGAGTGTATTGCAGGGAAAGTTCAAACCAGCTTTTTTATGAACTTACACGTCTGACATTTCAACTGCTTTCACCCATGTCATTGTGACACTTGATTTTGTCATAAATTGATTTTTATTTATTTTTTTAACAGACAGTTCAACTGCTTTTATGTCTCTTCAAATAACAATTCAACTGCTTTCAGGCAAGGCAGTTTTATTTGTATAGCACAGTTCAGCAGCAATGCAATTCAAAGTGCTTTACACAAGACATAAAGACAGTCAGAAATTCATACAAATTGGAAACAGATAAAAAGCAGTTAATACGAGAATGTTTTTTTTTTAAATGAATTAAGAAAAGGCTGTGTTAAACAGAAAGAACCTTCAGCACCTTCCCTGTCAAATGACACAGCTTTCATTTCATATTCTTTAACTGGGAGCCAAGACACTTCATTCACTTCATTTAGTGCTTACAACTCTTTCAGAATTTCAGCTGTTTTGAATGTTTCAACTGGCAACAACCAAAGATATAATGCCACGACAATATTGCATATTTGACCCCACCATTGCCGGAACGGCTTTGAAATCAGCACCATGGACAGCGATCACAACACTTTTTCCGACAGCCAAATCTACCCCAAGACAAATGTTGTACTTTAGAAAGAAGAAAGTAATATATAAAGTAATAAACCAAATAATGTACAGTACAGGAGGAAAAGTGAAGTGTATTCAGCCTTTTTCTGCCCTCGTGCTCTGTCACACTGATCCCATTACATTGATTCATACTGGGGAGCCGCTCATTGCTGCTGCAGTCTCACACTGAGCAGACTGATGGTGCTTGTTTAGCAAAGTAACACTCAGAATTATGCATTCGCTTTACTTTCCCAGAGCTTCCCAGCATGCTTGGGATTCCAACCAATGGTCTTTTCGTCATGATTTTTCTAACCGCTCGGTTATTGCCACCAACTCCAACGTTTTTGCAGCTTGAACTGACAATAACTGATAATGGACAACATTATGCCATTCCACACTACTAAATGTCACAGGGTACTATTAAGCTGCTGCTTTGCCATATGAGCTGACTCTTAGGAGAAAATCTTTATTTCAATGTGATATCTCTGTGATTGTGTCTTGCTGCTTTGTTCCTCCATGTAAAGCCTGCCCAGCTGCTTCATTTCCTACTTAGCACTCTTTGATGTAGACAAATACACCAATCAGGGACAGTCTCTTCTAATTATCCTCCACTCACCGTTCTGTGTCAGGCAGGGACTTGCCCCTTCTGCCATGGATGACGCTGATGGTTTATTCAACCTGTTTCTTTCTGCTTTTCTGTTTATTGCAGGCTTTCGTCGCTAGCGACTGGCAGACGATCTGAGGACATCAAACCCGAGGTAATTATTCCCATTGTCTTGGGCTCCATAGAGGCACAGCCTGATGCATGGAGATGGCACACACCTGCATTACACAGAGGCACACTTCAGGACTATGGTTTGTCCACCATATGCGACATATCTTAACATCTATAGGAGTTTTGCTGAGTGACATGGTGTTTCCGTGATGCACACTAACTGATACCGAAAGAAGTAAATGATGGCGGGTAAAGTGACCGCGCCGCACACTTGGAGATCATCAGGTCAGCTCCCACAGTAGGCAGAGCGTCCATCTTTATCAGTGTGTCCTTGACCAAAACACATGTGGGCCCTGCTGCTGTGGGGATGCTGATTCTGTGGTCTGTTCGGGGACATTAATAACGTTTGAGAGTTATTACTTGAGGCTATAACGTGCCGTCTTTTTTTAACATTAAGATTTAAATGGCATGCCTTCATGATTGCTTTTGCATTTAACAGGCTTTTGTGTTGGATGTTTTGCAAATGTTTTTCTTTTATTTCTGAATATCTCGTGTTGGGGGAGATGGAAGTTTTATCTTTCAATAGAATTTGAAATCCTACTTAATGAATACCTAAATAACTGACCAAGTCCGGGAAATGTCACAAAATGTGCATGCTTCACTGATGCCACAGCCTACTTAATGCTAAGAAAGAGCTATTAACAGTTCTGCTATTTTGAGTCCCCACTGCAAACCTAGTCTCTATGTACGATGTTCAACTTCTGGGATTGTTCAGTTGCCGCCGGAAATTCCGCTGGATGTCTTACATTTCGGCCGGATGTTCATTACCTTCCGCTTTCCTTGTGTCGGAATTTGTAACTCTGGTCGATTTCAGACAGAATTGAGACAGCTAGCTGTCCAATCTGAGTTTTCTGTTGCACGACTAAAGCAACTTTTGAACGTTCCACCAAAACAAGTTCCTTCCCGAGGCTATTTTGCCGCAGCACCATGGCTCTGCCTGGTGCCTAGCGCCGCACAAGACGATTGGGATTAGTTTAAAGAATTGCCAATAAACCAGAGCATTTTTTGTTCCCATCCTGGAATGCTGTGCGGACTAACTAGACCCTCCTTTGCAGCACTGTGGACGAAGGTCTGGCAATGCGAGACTACTGCAAACCATATGAATGTTAAGAAAATTAAGACTGAATTCTTTAATTACACGATTAGTATTAAGGACAGTTGACTTTACTGAAATGCAGACAGTAGTTCTGTCTGAAACATCTGGAGCCCCTCATCTTTCTTTACAATTCTTTATTTTCAAATTAACTGAGGTCAGGTGTGTTCAGGGGCATTTCGAGTATTTGATGACATTGACCTGTTGGGGGGGGGAGGCACTTTTTTGATGAACATCCTTTATTCTGATGCATTGTTATGCACTCTGGTACCTCATTTAAGTACAAACAAATCCCAGTATGAATCAATTTATTTTCATTGTGAACTAGAAAATGGTTGCATGCCAACCAGATGAGTATCACTGCACTAGAGCAATTCTGAAACATATTTACAAAAGCAGCTTGGCAATGCCCATTGACTAAAGCAAACCTACTGCTATACTTTCTGGGAATTGTTCCTGGACATCCACAAATGATAATTTCAATTTTAGAACACTGACAGACAGTGATACACTGTATGAATTTACAGTGCACATAGTATATACCCTATATGCATTTCAACTGTTGTACCTAGTGTAACTGGAAAACCGCATACATTTAAATAATATTCTGAAATGGTTTTATATAAATACATTTTGTTATTTACTTTTATGATCGTAATCCATCTTGAAGCAACTCTAGATTAATCTCTTTGACACTGTGTCTGGAGATGTGTTCTAAGCCCTGCTAGCGCCTCTGAGATGTTTAGCATGTTAGCATATTTACATTTGATATTTAACACAAAGTACAGCTGAGCCTAATGGGAAGTTCCTTAGTTTTGCAGGTTTTTGGTCATAAGTCTTGGACAAATTACAAATTTCATCTTGATGATAGAGGTAAATGAAAACTCAGAGGTTCACCAAAGTATTATAATTTATACTGTGAGGAACATGAATGATTGTGAACCAAACATGTCAAGCTGATGGTGTTGCTGGAGGGAAGGTCAGGGGAGCAGCCAAGTCATTAAGTATTATCCATTGGGGACCATGGATATGTGTTACAAATTTGTTAAGATATTCCCCTTTGGACCAAAGTGGTGGACCGGCTGACCAACCCATCAACAAAAAAAGAATAACCAGTTTGTTAACGCGACAGCCACTAAAGTAGACACATTTTTGCAAATCCAATTAAGAAACAAACAAATGGTAAAAGGTTATATAGGCCTTTGTATTTGATTGACAAGTGATCTTTTGGGAGTTAATACAATTTTGCCAATATTAAAGAAGCGAGAATCTCACAGACTACAAAATGTCAAAAGCGGTAATGCAAATGAGGCATAATGACCCCGCTGCCCTGTGAAAAATAGATGTAGCATTTCAGAATGAGTCTCTTTATACATTGATCGCTATAATTTTCTTTCCCCTTGAAGCTTTGACAGTATTTGTCACCTGGGCTGACAGGCCTTCTGTTGTGTCATATTCCCGGCAGCGACAGATGTGTATCGGCCCCCAGTGTGTCACTCCCAGCAGGCAGCTGAGCACCATTGATCTGCAGCAATTGAGCCATGATCGCTCTAATTAGTACAGGTTTATAAACACAATCCACAAAAGGAAAGAGAGAGAAGGAAAGAAGACTTTCAACTGTGAGCTAGCAATGGCTGATCAGATGTCACCAAATGAGAAGAGATGAAAGAAAAAAATAACAAGAAAAGGCCTGAGGCAAATACAGACCTCAAAACACGGTAGAAACTTTTAAGCTATTTCAAATGATAAAAGATGTCCTTCTGGACTGGCGTGGATATCTTAGGGAGGCAGGTGCTTCATAAAAGTCACCATAGGACAAATAATGAAAAGAAAGATCCAGACTATGAAACAGACAAAAAAGCTCTACTGTACCTTCGGTCATTTCTTCTCTCATGCCATTTCACCCTAAAACAAAAGTTATGCTGGTGCCTTACAATAGTCAATTGACTGATCTAGTTCAGAATTCTGTCAAAAGTTTTTTTTAGCTGTAATTCTCATTGAATGCTGTGAAAATAAAGGCCAGTGTCCGAAGTGAACTGATCTCAAATTCATTAATTTAGACTGAGACAGCAAAGAGAGACGTTATGGCCAAAGCCAGCATTACGACTGTAAAGGGTGTGTGTTCCCGCCACACCGAAATCATCAGGGTTACACATAACTTTATTTTAGAGCTGTAGAATTTCAGTTGACCATTTGAAATCCATCAGCCTCCAGACAAACCAATTTACCTGAGCTTTTCAGGGGAAACTGTAACTTATTTAATGCATTTCCCTCCCTTGTGCATGCAAAATAATAACTACTAAAGAAGTTATGCTTTTTTGTGTTTCATGAACGCTGCAGATCCATATTTCAGCAGGACTGCATGGGAAATTCGATGTAGGTTACCAGCAGTACTTTGTTTGGATTGGATTATCCATTCACGATGGAATAAAGACATTGTTTGTACGATAACAAAATAAAAGGG